>NW_007378990.1:0-73918 GCF_000475195.1 Diaphorina citri
TTTCCCTCCTTGAAAAAAAAAAAAAAAAAAAAAAAAAAAATAGCTGCTTGGGTACCTACGTATATGTAGTCGTAGTTATATCGACATAATAGGTATGTTAACACCAGATTTAGATTTAGCCATCGTCGATGGCACGTTTTAAGCACCAGTTCCCAATAGATCACTCGATTCTGTGATACATACCTCCATAAAAAACGACCTGAACGTTAATTCATTTAGGAATCTTGTCGTCAAGACTTCCTCAGCCAAATCGATTTAGAGGAAGCATCTTGCTAATAATAAAATTATTCTTGTTATATGATTGTAATTAATAATTCCTTTCACAGGGTAAACATTGCGAAACAACGTCCTTCCCCCTCCAAAAAGTCAAATGTTTATTTTTTGTAAAACTTGGAGAAATTTTCCTCACCGAACTTCATCCGAAAATTCGAAGCTTTCCAACCCCTTTTTCACCACCATTTTTATTTTGAGGGCCAAACTTTTAATGTATTCAAAAAACGGAACACGCTTGAAAAAAAAAAAAAAAAAAAAAAAATCCCAAATTTTTTTTCCTTGTAAGGAACTTCCTGACTTGTTATATCGCCTGCATAAAGAACTAGTCAAATAGGTAATTCGATAGAAAGCCCTACAAACCTACAACGTATATGGTAAAGTTTCTAAAAAAAAAAAAAAAACACTTCCCACATTCATACAGGAATTGCATTAGAATTCAAAAGCTCGCGTTTTTCTGTGGCTGTCCTATTTCACAATTTTATACCTATACTATTTTTTTTCAAGCCAAAACTACCTAGGTACCAGTTGTAAGATGATTTTTCTAGTCGTTATGTACCCTCATTCCACCTTTCCCTTCTCTTACCCCTTCCCTCGCTTTCTCTTCTCCACTTCCTCCTTCCTCTCTCACCACCTCATTCCTCCTCGCTTTCCTCCTCCACCATCTCCTCCTCTCTTCCATTTCGCTTCCACTTGAACACCGTGGGTAAATTGATCGTACACACAAAGCGTCCGATTTCAACTGTGACGATTTCAGGTCTGTCGGAGGACAATTTACCTCTTGGGGGAGAATTTAAAAACTTTTTCCCCCCGGACATCCCGTATTTGGAGAACGCAGTTGAATCCCATGACCTTTATAAACAATTTGGATCCCGTTTGGGACCCTTCCCCTAAATTTTGTAAAAATTGAAAAGTCCCGACCGGGACAAGTCAAAGTACCGTTTTTCTCCGAAAATGTGGGGAGGGGTAATTGGCCCCAAGTTTCTGCTTCGCCCATACACAAAAAGTCCACTTAGGTGTGAGGGCAAACAGCCCCGATGGTTGGTTTAGCTTCTACGAATCCCCCCCCCCCCAATATAAATTCCATGGCTCTCCACCACTGACGTTACCAACCTATCAATATTAATGATGGAAATTACTTCCATCTCTTTTCTTCGCACGCAATGAGGATAAGAAAAAAAATAATGTAATGACGTGCTGCCCACCGCGAACTCGAGAGAAAGAGGGAGGAGAAGGACGTGGGAAAAGGGACTAACGGAGAAAGAGGGAAAGAAATGAAGAAAGTGAGGGAGGAAGAAGAGAGGAAAGCCATATAAATGAGAGACCATTAAGTGCTTAACTAATGGAGTAGAGAAATGAGTAAGAAAGAGGGGAAAAAAAATCTGGTGAGAATAGCACACGATTTTCTATTGCTTTACAAAACTAGAGAGATTCATGAATGGAAAATGCTTGTATGTACTTGGAAAGAAAAACAAATCTTCGTTGCGGGTTCGATTCCTACCCGGTAAGAACTTTATTCAAGCAGATAATTTTCGATCTAGGATCGGCTGGCTTTCTTCGATTTCTGGCTTCCTCCGTAGTTGAAGGTCAATCTATCATTCCTCTTTCATTCCTTTTTTCAATCATCCTACCTATTACTTACTCCAATAAATTCCGTTTACCTAATACCTATCTGAGTAATAGAAAGTAAAAATCCAAAGCTTTCTTTTAACCCGTGAGTGTATTTCTTCCTGTGAAACTATTTTTCCTGTGAAAATCTGAAATCACTCGTCCTTCAAAGAGCTTGGTCTGCAGTAAGGGGTTAACGGCAGTTAAATTAGAATATGTAAGTACAAATGCCTAATGCCTATCCAATTACCTACCTATCATGTGAATAGAAATTTTTCAACTCTTTTTTTTATGTTGGAAAAAAAAATCTTTTTTCAAGTTAAAAAGAGAGAAAAAGGGGGAGGAGGAGGAAAAAGAGGATGATGAAGAAGGGGAAGAAATGCATAATAATTTTAATTTGGAAGGTAACACATCTGATATATCTGTGTTGTCAGTTCATAACCTATACATCAAAACTATTTTATCCCCAACAATATTCAGGGGACCAGAGGGTTAAATGAAAAACATTATTTTTGAACTTTGCTCCCAAAAGAAAAGAACAACACCTGTCGTTTGCTTTTTGAATTTCGTAAAATTTTGGAGAAATTTTCTTGGCTACAGCTTTCTCCTTTTCCTCAGATTTTCTCACTATTAATCACCAGACTGAAACATTTGGCGTATAAAATCCCACAATTGCCACCACACCAGCAGTGGCAGAACATTTTAATCGCGCTTGTATTTGGACAGCTACTGTGTTTCTTTTGTTTCGTCTTGTCTTTTCTTTATTTTCAAGCTTTTCCTTGTGAATTTTCTCTTTTGTCCTCTCCTTTCCAGATTAACTTCTAATTTTTCGTCCCTTAAGCTCCTAACCTTCTTGATTTTCTCCTTTTTCTCTCTTTCTCTTTTCGTCTTCTTCTTTTTCTTCTTCTTTCTTTTTCTCTTTTCGTCTTCAGCTGTTCCTTTTATTTTTCGCTTTCTTCCTCCAAAATCTCCAGAACCACCTTCCCAGCTTTCTCCTTTTTCCTCTTCTTGGGTCCTTTTCTTCTCCCTTCTTCACCTTTTCTTCATATTTCTCTTCGTCCTCCTCCTTCTGATCCTCTATCATTTCTTCTCTTTGAAAATGGTTTAACTTGTGTATGATCATGATGGATTTGTTGGTTATATGTAAACGTTTCGCTGTCTTGTATTGAGGGAGAAGGTAAAACTGTGCAAGTAGAGGTTTAATTTTTTTTTTTTTCTAAAAAACATGGAAAGTGGAAACCCAATAAAATAATGGAAAGGTCAGATATTTTTGACCTTTCTGGAAAGTGGAACGAAAAGCAGAAAAACTCGTTCACCTCAAATTATTATTTAGTAGAGGGAATTTCAGAAAAACACAAGTGAGTATTAGAACAGAAAGTTAGCCATTTTCCAGACAGTTTTTCAATTTTGTTTTTCTCTTGAATTCAATTATTTGGGGATTCCCCTGGGGAGAGAGAGAGAGAGCAAGACGGAGAGAGAGAGAGAGAGAGAGAGAGAGAGAGAGAGAGAGAGAGAGAGAGAGACATATATACCTCCCTCCCTCTCCGCTCTCTCGTCCATAAGAGAGAGAGAGAGAGAGAGAGACCAATATACATTCCTCCTTCTCAGTCCTTTCGTCCTTCCAACTCTTTACATTTACATCAGGTCCAAAGAAATCGAATGGATAACGAAAATAATTTTAAGAGGAGGCGAGGAGAAGGAGAAATTAAAAAAAGAGGAGAAGGAGAAAAAAAAAGAGAGATACGAAAGAGGAAACAACGTAAGAGGGTCAGGAAGGAGACGGAGGAAAATGAGGATGAGGTGGAGGAGAAGGAGGAGTAGGAATAAAAATTAGACATGGACATCTCAAGGGGTTAACGTTAGGGGGAGCCTTCTTTCCAATTCCGTGATGGTTAGGAATTACACAAGAATTCCATGGGGTAAATATCACTGTCTTGTTTCAGGGATTGGGTTACATGCTCCGTCATTCGTTCTGCTATACTGATTTTCTGATTTGGGAAAGGTATCGTTCAACCTTCAAGTTGTGCTCTTCATTTATCTTGTTATTTTGCCATTTTTACCCTTCTACATTAGCACTATGTATTTCTTTATGTTCATATAGTTATAGATAGGACATACCTATAGGTGCTATTTTCTTTGCCATATATGTATATTTTGTGTCAGAAATAGCTACGTCCAGCTTATTGTACTTAGAGTAGAGCTTCTTCTTGATACGGAGGTAGCAATAGGAATATGACTCCCTATCCCTATATCTCTTTGTGCTTTTGCCGAAGGTAATTAAGTAATTATCTCTCTCTCATTAGAAAAGCATTTATTGGTTGAAACCGAGTGGGGAAATCACTTAATTTTCTTTTCGGTCCAAAGTCCAAACAAAATTTATTTTCAGACAGTTTTTTCCTTATTCTACGTTATCAAATAAGTTTATTATTTTTATTAACTAGGTTGGTAAGTAGGAAGTGTAAGAAAGTTCTACAATAAATTTGACTTCCTTCGCGCGAAAGTTGGAGGTATAAACATCTGAAATGATTGCAAAGGCTGATAGAGCGACAACATTCTAAAGCTCATAAATTTCACTTTTTAACGCCTTTCCAGCTTTTGTCTGGAGAGGAAAAGAAAGCGAGATCAAGATTTGGGCGGCACACAATAAAAAACTTTTCTATTGAAGATTTCTCTCAACAAAGTTTGAGAAACTAGAACAGGGTGACTCGAAAAGTTCGACGATGAATAAAGTTCGGCAGCCTAGTTAGCTTGAAGAGTGGCGCAGCTGTCTTATAAATGCTAGGTCGCGGGTTCCAATCCCACCCGATCCGGATATTAACTTAAACAGACAAGGTTCGTTCTCGGTAGGGCTGACTTTCTCCTATCCTGTCTTCCTTCTCTCTTCCATTTCAGGGCGATAAGACCAGATAGCAGGTACAGTTCCCTCACAATTATTTTTATTATTACCTGTCATTATTTTTAAATAATGTAATCTGAAGGATTCTTCTTTCTTACAAGAAATTTCACTTAAATCAGGTTTAGCCTTTAGATAATGGTACACGAAAACACGACAGTCGTTTTTCGCAATGCTCGGTCAAAGCACTCTGCCAAAACTTTCCAGCCATACCGTCACACATTTCACTGGTGGAGGATATAACTTTCACAAGTTCTCCCGTTCTTGTTTTGTGTACAATGAAAGCTCATAATTCAAAGTGTCGCCTAATAATTGCCCCAAAAATTAAACAGCTTTTGAAACTTTAAACTTTTGGAGAAAAAAAATCTCAGACAAAAAAAAGTTTTAGTTCTTTATTTATAAAATAGAAACAGCCCCCCCCCCTAGTTTTGAAAGATAAAATTTGACTTTTCTATTATTCTTTTCTATTTATTTTTGTCTTTCCTTAGAATAATAATTTTATATTTATTCTTTTTTTCTTGTTTGCCAGATTTTACTGGTGTTTTTTTCACTTTCACTGTTTTTATAGCTCTGTTTTATTTTTGCCTTTCTTTAGATTAGAATAATAATTTTATATTTATTCTTTTTTTCTTGTTTGCCAGATTTTACTGGTGTTTTTTTCACTTTCACTGTTTTTATAGCTCTGTTTTTGTTTCCATTGTTGAAAGATTTCTTTTCATTTCCTTATCATAATAGCTAGGTACCTATCTACAATTCTACATAGATATAGTAGAATTAGATAGTAGGTAAGTTAGGTATACGAATTATAAAATAGGTCCAACTCCTCCCACACCCTGAGATCGTATTGGGCTACATGCTCCGTCATTCGTTCTGCTATACTGATTTTCTGATTTGGGAAAGGTATCGTTCAACCTTCAAGTTGTGGTCTTCATTTATCTTGTTATTTTCTTTGCCACTTTTACCCCCCTGCATCTGTTTATGTTCACAGGTATAGGTACCTACATATTGGAAATAGGTGCTCTTTTCTTTGTCATAGATATTTTGTATCAGAAATAGATAGGTCCAGCTTATTTTACCTACAGTAGGTACCTACCTAGCCTATCTTCTTCTCGATTTGAAGCTGCCTAGGTAGGTACATATAAGTACAATACCTCCTTGTATCTTTTTGTGCTTTTGCCGAAGGTAATATTCATTCTCTCTGTCATTGGACAACCATTTATTGTTTGAAATCGAGGGGAAAAATCACTTTATTTATTTTCAGACAGTATTGTTCTTATTCCACCTTATCACATAAGTTCATTTATTATTATTTTATGTTTTTTTATTAACTAGGTAGGTAAGTAGGAAGTGTAAGAAAGTTCTACAATAAATTTGACTTCCTTCGCGCGAAAGTTGGAGGTATAAACATCTGAAATGATTGCAAGGTTGTATTGGGTTAGGGTAATGGACCTTCACAAAGTTCCCGAGTCTTCAATTAAGTGTTTGATACAGGTCTTATCAACCCCCAATCCAAGATAGAGAATGACATGCTAGGAGAAAGCCAGTTGTTTAGAATAAAGTTCACACCGGGCGCGAATCGAACTGAAAGTCAGATATGCTACCCTCCATTTTCCCCGAGGCAGAAAATTTTAAAAAGTGAATACCTAGAGCTCCTCATTTCCTGTTAACCACACACTAATAGAGGAAGCAAAGAGGAAGAAGAGAGAAATTTCGAGTGGTAAAACAAAACAGAAGATAATTTTAAGACGAGGCGAGGAGGAGGAGGAGGAGGAGGAGGAGGAGGAGGAGGAGAAATTAAAAAAAAGAGGAGAAGGAGAAAAAAAAAGAGAGATACGAAAGAGGAAACAACGTAAGAGGGTCAGGAAGGAGATGGAGGAAAATGCGGATGAGGTGGAGGAGAAGGAGGAGTAGGAATAAAAATTAGACATGGACATCTCAAGGGGTTAACGTTAGGGGGAGCCTTCTTTCCAATTCCGTGATGGTTAGGAATTACACAAGAATTCCATGGGGTAAATATCACTGTCTTGTTTCAGGTATTGGGCTAAGAGAGAGAGAGAGGCAGAGAGAGAGGGGATAGAGAGAGAGGGAGAGAGAGAGAGATATGATGTGCTGACTTGGTGTGTGGGAGAGAACGTTTTTCAAAATTAATAGCTCACAAAATATGAAATTTTCTTGAAGATTTAATACTGTTCATTATGATCCCTCAAAAAACCCTTCGTGCTGAAAAAGTAACGTCGAGAATAATTGTTAATGTACTAACAAAATGAACTTATAAGACTAAAAAAAAAAAAAAAAAAAAAAATAAATAGAAGAGAGACATAGCTTCAAAAAAGGAAAATACAATATCGATATACCTAAAACAATCCCTCTCTCTTCCTTCCCTTTTCTTCCTCCAACTTCTCTCTCTCCTTTTCTCTCTGTCTGTCCCTCTTTTCTCACCCTCCTTCCTCTCTCTCTCCCCCTCTTTTTTCTCTCTCTCCCTCCTTCCCCCTTTTGTCTCCTTCGTCTCTCTCTCTCACTAAATTTCCCTTCCCTATCTATCTACGTTCTCCTATCTTTCTCTCCTATATCTTCTATCTTGACTCAGAAGCTAAGAAAAGTTAAATAAATAGAAGAGAGACATAGCTTCAAAAAAGGAAAATACAATGTCGATATAAAACAATCCCTCTCTCTTCCTTCCCTTTTCCTTTTTCTTCCTCCAACTTCTTTCTCTCCTTTTCTCTCTGTCTGTCCCTCTTTTCTCCCCCTCCTTCCTCTCTCTCCCCCTCTTTTTTCTCTCTCTCTCTCCTTCCCCTTTTTGTCTCCTTCGTCTCTCTCTCTTTCTCTCACTGAATTTCCCTTCCCTATCTATCTACGTTCTCCTATCTTTCTCTCCTATATCTTCTATCTTGACTCAGAAGCTAAGAGGCCTTTATTAAAAAAGTTATTAGACTTTTACAAATTAAAAATCGCTCCTGCCCTTGCAATGACATTGTTTTTAATAACTCTCTCTCTCTCTCCCTTGCTCTCTCTCTTTCTCTTCCTCTTTTTTCTTTCTCCTCCCTCTCTCTTTCCATCTCCTCTCGCCTTCATTCTCTCTCCTCTCCCTCTACCCCCTTTTCCTCTTTCTCCCTCCCTCCACTTTGTTATCTCTCTCTTTCTCTCTGTCTCTATCTATCTCTCTCTCGTCTGGTATTTATCAAGGTTTTATTATTAATTTTATATCAAGTGTCGACCATCGTCTGAAGAGGCTTTGGAATGTAGGTACCTACCTACCTACCTACATAGATGTATACCTGTTTATTATTGTTATTACTATTATTATTACTATGTATTATTATTATTAATACTATTAATATTATTATTAGTAGTATGTATTAGGAAGTAAGGGCAGCTTGCTTTATGTACCTATTTTGCGACGGAAATCGCCATTTCAAAAGGAGAGAAAAAAAGGAGTGAGAGGTACCTAGCCCTTTTTTTTAACGAAGGAGGCGTGAATCAAAAGTGTTTATGATGCCCAAACTGAACTTCCTTAAGGTATCCGTGAAAATCTGGAATAATGTAGGTATCTATCTCATCCCCAATCCCCACATATCCGTTCTTAAGTCCCATATGAGATAAGTACTCGTAACATTGGTCCCCAAGTATACCTAGATTACCTAAAATATTGATAATAATCACATAAACCCTAGTTATAATGAATACCTATACTTAAGTACTGTGTGTTAAGGACCAGAGAGACTCATAAAGTATAAACCCATAGGATGAGTAGGATTATTGTAACGAAATATTCTCATCCATAATTTTCGACATCTGTTACCATAAATATTGCAGATTTTACGTTACCTGAAATCTGAAAAGTTAAAAGTACATTATTTCTTACGGAGCATATCTCCACAAAATACAGATCCAATTTTCATTATAACCTCGACAGAGCTAGACTTTTCCCATATTTATGATCAACGTCATGAGTAAAGACATGTGACAGTCTTTTCACCACAACAGCCAATCTTCTATTATTTCTAGCTGAACATTGGTCCCCAAGTATTACCTAGATTACCTAAAATATTGATAATAATCACATAAACCCTATTTATGAATACCTACTTACTGTGTGTTAAGGACCAGAGAGACTTATAAAGTATAAACCCATAGGATGAGTAGGATTATTGTAACGAAATATTCTCATCCATAATTTTCGACATCTATTACCACAAAATATTGCAGATTTTACGTACGGCCTAAAATCTGAAAAGTTAAAAATACATTATTTCTTACGGAGCATATCTCCACAAAATACAGATCCAATTTTCATTATAACCTCGACAGAGCTACACTTTTCCCATATTTATGATCAACGTCATGAGTAAAGACATGTGACAGTCTTTTCACCACAACAGCCAATCTTCTATTATTTCTAGCTCCTTCCCCTCTTCCGCCTTTTCTTACTCTCTTTCCCATGTTATTTTCTCACCCGTAGTTTTGACAGCTGTCAGTTGCAAGATGTGACAAACCAATGACAAGTGGTCTGCATTCCATTCTCTCTCTTTCTCTCGCTCCCTCCCTCTTGCCCTCTCTATCTCTCGTTCCTTCTCTTTCTCTCTACTTTTCTCACTTTCTACCTCCCTACCTCTTTCCCTCTAACTCTCTCCCTTCCTCCCTGGTTATCACTCTCTCCCTATCCCTGCATTCCTCCCTTGAACAAATCCTTTTTCATTTTGTATGAACGCCTGGAATCTATTTTATTTATGCAATGTGCAAATCAACAATAATTTCCCTCATCTAGCAGCTAGGAGCCTCTAATGGCCTCCGCTTTGCCTTTCAACTCTCGGGTTAATTCGTCTGATTGGTTTATTTCAATATTTTTAGCCAATCAGATTGGTTCATTCAAGAGTTTAACTTGATTCCGAGTTTACACTCATTGTGCCCCCCTGTGTAGATGCCTATGTTAGAATATTCAATTCATTCTGTAGTAGTTACCTACCCTAATACAACAAACAATTATCATTCCACAATGAAATTTCTCGTAATTGTTCTAGCTTTGTGTACTCTATTCACGACAACAAGGGAGAGTGGAGAGATAATGAGAACTGTTATGAACATTTGACATGGAATTCAAGAAAGCATACAAATTGAACTTACGATTCCCTAATCTCTCTCTCTCTCTCTCTCATTCCCCCTCTCCCTCCCTCTCTCTCATTCCCTCTCTCTTTCTCTCTATTTATGTTACTCTCTCTTTTCTTTCCCTCTCTACATTTAAATGACTACAATATAAGTAGGCACCTACATAGGTATATTCTCTAGTTTCTACCTGTAATATGTACCTAGATACCTATCCTAGAGTTACCTATACGGACTGTCATTCTTATCCAGCAGACAGTCTATACGAGGTATTTTAGAAAATTAAAGAGAGAGAGGATCGATGTGATATTATTAATATTCAAAGATAAGCTTCTAACTCTCAAATTACAATAGGTACCTACCTAAGCATTCACTGTATGTAATATTAAGTAATTATCAATCTCAATGTTACCTATATTGTTAGAACATTTATTTTTACTTATCTAATTATTGTATAGTATCTATCGTACTACTAATAAAACAATAAAATGGGGTTATCCCGTAAATTTCTAAAAAAAAAAAAAAAAAAAATATCTCTCTCTCTCTCCCTCCCCCTCCCCCTGTCTCACCTTCCTTATCCCACCCTCTTCCATCAATGTCCTCATTTACTACATTCCCCTTTTCTCTCTCTCTCTCTCTCTCTCTCCCTCTCTCTTCCAGTTCTTTCCTTTCACCTCCTACCTAATTCTTCTTCCTCCCCCTCCTCCTCCTGCTCTCAGAAACCTCACACCTTCATGGTAATCATATTTTCTCCCCTCCTCCTCTCCCTTCCTCCTTTCCCTCCCCTCCCTCCCCTTCTTTCCCTCCCCTGCCTTCCTTCTCCGTTCCGTCCTAAATCTCCTCATTATTTTCAAAAACTGTTAAAGGTTAAATGAGCGGGTGCTGAAGCAAAGACAGAGGAGAGAGAGAGAAAGAGAGAGAGAGAAAGAGAGAGAGAGAAAGAGAGAGAGAGAAAGAGAGAGAGAGAGAGAGAGAGAGAGAAAGACACGACAACAACAAAGTTGCTTAGTTATAACTGTACAATTGCGTGATAGGAGGGAGTATAATAAAATTATTAAAAGTAAAAAAATACCTACTAACCTGAATAGGTATGTTGTTTTTTGAAGTTATGTAATCTCGTTCCTTTGTCGTAGCTTTTTGTAATTTCAACCCTAATTTCAACCATTCCTTTGCTCGTTATACTTATACCTAACTACCACTTAGGTACTCACCTTTGAAAGAATTTGGATATTTTTCTAAAGTTTTAAGTTGAAAAGTACCTAGGCATAGGCATCTACTAGGTATATCTTATCTATCTAACTACATACCTGCATATTGTATTCTTCTAGAACCTAGAACAGTAGGTAGACACTTTTTTACAATAAAGAGTTGGGTATATCAGTGAAACATGTATGTGTTGTCTTTATTTTAGGTTCTAGTACTTATAGAACCTTTAAAGTACGTGGAATATACTACACTTGCATTACTAAAGTTTGGGACATTATGGGTAAAGTACCCCAGCTTTAAAATTATTACCCGAACTAAACTTACGACCAAGGGCCACTCCAAGTTTCCAAGTACTCACATTATGAAATTCGAAACTCCATTATACAAGAAGTAGTGTTAGGAGCATCCCAACACTGTACTATTTGAATTTAAATTTTGAG
This sequence comes from Diaphorina citri, assembly GCF_000475195.1. Taxonomy (NCBI): domain Eukaryota; kingdom Metazoa; phylum Arthropoda; class Insecta; order Hemiptera; family Psyllidae; genus Diaphorina; species Diaphorina citri. The sequence goes on from NW_007378990.1 coordinate 11,518, forward strand.
CTGCAAACACCATTAGAAGGAATGCACGTCCACACTTTCATGTTGTCTAGCCAATAGATTACTGCAACATTTGATACCACTGACTACGTATTAGATTGAAATTTTGTACTTTTTTCAACAATATTCCAAAAGTTGGGTATTCTTTGTAGAACATTTTGAAAACAATAAAACCCTGCTGGCATGAGGCATGAGGGAAATGTGGACCCACGAAAGCACAAAGTTTACCATTTTCGTAAAAGACGGTCTAATATAGAGTGTGTACTTGGCTTCAAATTACAATATTTCGAAATCACATAAGAGAAACAAATGTGTTTGGAAGAGCATACATCTAGATATGTGTAATGTAAACATGTGTGTTGTAGATATTGTTTTATTATTTTGCATACTGCATATTTTTGCTAACGAAGCTGTGCGGATTTCTAATTGCAAAATTATAACAACCGACATCACAACTCTGAAGTTAGGACACTAGGGTGTATGTTCCACTAATGCAATATTATTCTTTGTAAATAATATACAGGGAATACGATCAGTGCCGTGATTCAAACCAGTTGAAAATGAACATTTGGTCAATGAATATTTTTTACGAGGTTCATTTTTATAATAATGGAGGTCGTATAGTCCCTAAATCTAAGAGAGGAATAGGAAAAATCTAGCCGTTCCTAGAACGAACCTTACTTATCTGTTTCGGATAAAGTCCGTCCCGAGTGAAATTGGAACCTTATCCCCATTTTCCGCTGTAGTTCTATCATGTCTTCACAGATTCGTAGAAGCTTAACACATCTTTTGGGGCACCTTTCCCTACAGTGGAGGAGGGAGCAGTGCTGATCGAAAAGAGGGGGGAAATTAGAGAGCGAGATATGGGAAAAGCTTACGTCAGCACACCAAGTTTTTCACAAGCAGTATCATCAGCATATTAAATTCAAACGTGCCGGGAGGCACGCGAACGTCAAGACTTCGAAGGGACTTTTTCCCTTGAGGATTTTTTACATCAAGATTACGAGTGGCGAAAAGAAAATCCTTTATTTAAAAGTCGCTCTTCACAATTATAGTTACCTATACCCGTTCTAATAGAGGTTTTTACATCTCTGGTTAAGGATACGGTGTCCTTAATAATTGAAAATGGTAATTTCATTTCGAAACAGTATTTATTTTTAATTAATAAATAGGAAACATTTGTATTATTATAGTTATACCCGTTCTAATAGAGGTTTTTACATCTCTGGTTTAGGATACGGTGTCCTTAATAATTGAAAATGGTAATTTCATTTCGAAACAGTATTTATTTTTAATTAATAAATAGGAAACATTTGTATTAGATATTGTTATCCACGTGCACAATCTCATCTGCATCAGCTAATGAAATTTAAAACTGAAATCCCTAATTGATTCGGTAGTTCAGTATCTCCTACGCTTCCACAAAAACTTTCAAAAGTTCAAACTCTGTGGGGTAAACTAGACTGAACTTTCAAGTCTCCTTACAAAGTTGGTCAACAACTTTATTGGTAAATAGCTTCCCCTTGATCGAACTTTCAAGTCTCCTTACAAAGTTAGTCAATAACTTTATTGGTAAATAGCTTCCCCCTTGATTTACAAATAAGAATTGGTTCTTCGACTGCACTGACAAGTCCTGCATATTAAACTTGACATTTTAATTTTGAGAAACATCTTATTCCCTTCTCTGCTTTGGTTATTTGAATTTTCAATAAGTTTTCTTTCCTCTTGAACTTGAAAAAGTTTCAGTGCAGACTGCGGACATTCGCCTTTTACAATTACTGCCTTAGCCGTTTGGGGTTTAAAAGTCATAGGTATTACTTGGTGTATGGCTTTGATTAATCTTCTGTCTGTCAATTTGGCGGCAGTTTATTTGCCAAATCTTTAAAAAATCAACTCCTTCTTGTGTATTCTTTCACAAGAATTTTCCTAATCTAATTATTTATCTCTTTATTGTTCTTTATTCAAGGTGGAAACTCACCGGACTAACAAGAGCTTCAACTAACATTAGATCTGGAGAGTAATGTGATGCAACAACTAGAAACCCTCAAATACATCAACCAAATGAAACGTTACATCCACCATGATCCACCGCGGTTATGTTCATCACAAAGGTAAGAAAAACATAAAATATATTTGTTTGTTTTTTTTTTTTTCTTTTTTTTGTGTGGGTGTTTGTTATTTTACCTTGTGATATTCCTTCTTTATTTATAGGTGGATAAAAAGTGAATCATAACTCAGGTCAACTCGAGAATTCCTTATTTGCAGAACCGATAAAAATCGCCATTCTCTCAATGTCTTCATTATTCTCAACATGATCAAATGATCATGAACAAGAAGTTCAGTATCATCAGGAACACCATCAGTTCTGTGTTCCCCATTTTCAATTTTCTTGTTTTAATGTTTTCTTCAATACCTATACACTTCTCGAGCATTAAATTCAGTTGAAATTACTTTCTCTGCAAGTTCTGGCGAAAGTTTTCAAATAATTTTCAGAATTATGACAGTTCTATTTTCAATTTCGAGATTGAGGATGAGAATAGACGTGTTGTTATTTCTGGTTTGAGGTTCTGTTATGAATGTCTAATGATCTGCTCTTAGGAGGAGGAGGAGGAGTTCACACTCCAATCTTCAGACTGTCCATCAAATATTAGAACATCTTTTGTAAATGTTTTCATTTATTTGATTTGTCTTCATTGCAATTGTTTTGACTTTATCTACAAGGCTTTGTCCCTTTGTTTCGGTGAATTTAGCACGTTGGAGAAATTATAAGAGAAAGAAACTTTAAAGAGATATAAGAGAAAGAAAGAATAGAGGAGAAAGTAAGAAATAGAATGACAAAATGAGTTGAAAATAAGACCGTAGCCTAGGCACCTCACCTACATACATAATATGTATTACTAAGTAAGGAATGCAAAACTGTGATTATCATGAGAAAAAAAAAGAAAAAAAAATTTGAGACGATGCCAAAATAACTTGGAAATTAGAAAAATAAAAAGTCAAAAAATAAAAAAAAAGTAAGGAAATAAATCAAGAGTTTTACTTATTTGTAGAATTAGTCGTGACGATAGTTTTTATGCTAAGGAAAGAATGAAAGAAAGTAAGAAAGAGAGAGGGAGAAAAAGAGAGGGAGGGAAGGAGAGAGAGAGAGAGGAAGAGAAGGAAAGAGAGAGAGGAAGAGAGAGAGAGAGAGAGAGAGAGAGAGGGTGAGAGATAGAGAGGGAGAGATAATGAGAACTGTTATGAACATTTGACATGGAATTCAAGAAAGCAAAACGGTACAAATTGAACTTACGATTCCCTACTCTCTCTCTCTCTCATTCCCCCTCTCTCTTTCTCTCTATTTATTTTACTCTCTCTCTTTTCTTTCCCTCTCTACATTTAAATGACTATAATATAAGTAGGCACCTACATAGGTATATTCTCTATTTTCTACCTGTAATATGTACCTAGATACCTATCCTAGAGTTACCTACGGACTGTCATTCTTATCCAGCAGACAGTCTATACGAGGTATTTTAGAAAATCTATCCCCACCCATTTCTCTATGATCTCTCCTTCTTCCTCCCATACCGTAGCTCTTTATTTCCTTCTTTCCTATTCCTTCCCCTCCAAAATATTCCTCCTCCTCTTTCTCTTCCTTGTTCTTTTCCTCGTTTCCCTCCTCCTTCTCTCCTCTTCTTTCTCTTTCTCCCCCTACTCCCCCTCGTCCCTTCTCAAAGCATCTCGTCCTTAATCTGGAGCATGTTTTTCTGCTTGACTAACGTCGGGGATAATAAATTAGAATTATTGTTATTATTAATTAGACTCCCTCCTCCTTCTCTCCACTTCTTTCTTTTTCTCCCCCTACTCCTCCTCGTCCCTTCTCGAAGCATCTCGTCCTTAATCTGGAGCATGTTTTTCTGCTTGACTAACGTCGGGGATAATAAATTAGAATTATTGTTATTATTAATTAGATGGAGGAAAAATATGGTGGAGCACCCCCCTCCCTTAACAATACATGAAACCCACCCTTTGCGCATTGCATACGAGTGACGAGGCAGGGGGGTTGAAGGCGCATCTATTGAGCAATAATAATACTTACTAATAATCATAATAATAATTACTATAGTGATAATAGTAAAAATTATGATAATAATGGCGTGTGAGAGGAAGTTTCTCTTGTCTGGTTGCCAAACTCTTTGTAAATAGTATACAGGGTTGCCAAAAAATCTTTGTAAATAATATACAGGGAATACGATCCGTGCCGTGATTCAAACCAGTTGAATATCCTGATAAACAAGTTAAAAAAGATCAAGCCCATCATCGAGGAGTGGCCATCCAGTCAAAGGAGCAACAGGATGGAGGAGGTGGAATTTGTCTCTGTCAAAGTACTATCCATTTGTTAGCTGGTGGTTCAGTGAACTGCAGAACCCACTCAGAAGGAGGCCAAGACTCAATCGAGCCCAAATTCATATGGCTAAATTTACTTTGTGTTCAACATGGTTGACAAATTTCATAGAAATCGGATTAATCATTACAAAGCCAATCGAGCCCAAATTCATATGGCTATAAATTTACTTTGTGTTCAACATGGTTGACAAATTTCATAGAAATCGGATTAATCATTACAAAGTTATTTCGAAATAAAGAAACAGACGGAGCACCAGAAAAAAATGGCATTATAAAAACTAGATCTCACTTGGTCCGTACAGTAAAATGACTACTGCCGAGTCTAAGGTCTCAAACTTTTCCCATCACACACGTACCGATTGACAGACCTCGATCTGTCAGACAATCTGAGCGTAAGTGGCAGGCATAGATTAAGGTGATCATTTTCACCGGGGAAAGTAAAAAGTAAATTTTATTTCGAAAGAAAAGAGATGTAAAGACCAACATTTTCAAGTTGGAAAGAGAATAGGTAAATGAAGGAAATAAAACAGAGCAAAGAAGATAGACATGTAAATATACTCCCTCTCAACGTTCATATTGGTATAAAACAGAGGGATTTCCAACTTCCATGCGTATGCGGGCCACATGTTACATTGACAGGTACTTCACGGGCCACATACACAGGTTAGGAGGCCCATATTATCCAGGATTTTCTTGAGGGCGGAAGGTGGATGCTCCACATTTTCGGGGTCCACCCAATAGTAAAAGAGCAAAAATGAAGCCTGATGAGGCATATAAAAAAGGTTCGCGGGATCGCGGGCCACAAATGGTATGGCGTGCCCGCGGACCGCTATTTGGAAATCGCTGGTATAGAAGGAGTATAAAATAAGATTAACATTGGAGGTAAGGAGATGAATTTAATATCTGGAAAGAAAAAGGGGAAATATTATGGTAATAGTTGGTGGGAGAAAAAGAACAATGAAACAGGACGATGCGATGGGAGGTTAGAAAAGTTGTGCTCACAGTAGACTGTAGAATGTACGAGTCGAGTCTAAAGTCGACTGAAAGCGAAGAAATAAGGAAGACAGGATAAGAAAAAGCCAGCCGTTCCAAGAGCGAACCTTATCTATTTTACTTTTTAGGAAAAAGTACGTCCCTGGCGGGAATCGAACCCTCGACCTAGCGCTTACAAGGAAGACACGCCAAGCTGACTAGGCTGGCTTTCACCCTTTTACTTCATAATTTTAAAGTAACACAGGTAACCATTAGTAAAACCAGGCTTAGTGTACACTATACGAGCTTAGTGTACACGGGAATCGAACCAGCGACCTAGCGCTTACAAGGCTACCGGTTGTGCTCACAGTAGACTGTAGAATGTACGAGTCGAGTCTAAAGTCGACTGAAAGCGAAGAGATAAGGAAGATAGGATAAGAGAAAGCCAGCCGTTCCAAGAGCGAACCTTATCTATTTGACTTTTTAGGAAAAAGTACGTCCCTGGCGGGAATCGAACCCTCGACCTAGCGCTTACAAGGAAGACACGCCAAGCTGACTAGGCTGGCTTTCATTCACCCTTTTACTTCACAATTTCATAGTAACACAGGTAGCCATTAGTAAAACCAGGCTTAGTGTACACTATACGAGCTTAGTGTACACGGGAATCGAACCAGCGACCTAGCGCTTACAAGGCTACCGAGCTACCCGCCAAGCTAACTAGGCTGGCTTTCACCCATTTACTTAATAAATTCATGGCGGACAAGGACTCTGATTGTTATAGTTTCCCTCTGTAAATAACGTTCAAATTCATGGCAATACAGGTAGCCATTAGGAGGACCAGGCTTAGTGTATACGGGCTTAGAGTAGGTACACTAGCTAGCCATATGTTTCTAAGAGAGGTAGACACATATGGGGACATTTATCATCATTACAAGCAACGCTACAGTACGGCTATACCATTTACTTAATAAATTCATGGCAATACAGGTAGCCATTACGAGGACCAGGCTTAGTGTATACGGGCTTAGAGTACAGTAGCTAGCCATATGTTTCTAAGAGAGGTAGACACATATGGGGACATTTATCATCATTACAAGCAACGCTACAGTACGGCTATATTGCAGCCATTTACTTAATAAATTCATGGCAATACAGGTAGCCATTAGGAGGACCAGGCTTAGTGTATACGGGCTTAGAGTACACTAGCTAGCCATATGTTTCTAAGAGAGGTAGACACATATGGGGACATTTATCATCATTACAAGCAACGCTACAGTACGGCTATATTGCACACTAGAGAGTACCTACCTAGGAGAGGGAGAGAGAGAGAGAGAGAGAGAAGAGGGGAATAATAGAGGGGGAGAGAGAAAAAAACAGAGAAAGAGAGAAACAGAGAAAGAGGTGAGAAAGAAAGAAAGATGGAGGGAGCAAGGCATTTATAAAACGTGTCTATTACGTAATACACTAGATATTCTATTGAGCATGCAACACAAATCTCCTACAGGGATATTAATAATGCTAAAAGTAACCCAATAAAACGTGTTGTGGTAGTTCTTCCAAAGAATCTAAAGCCTATTACCCACCAGTAACCTTTTCGTCAGAAATATTGTTTCTCAACAGTCCAGAATGTTTTTGAAAAAACCCTCATTTACCTCATTTATATCTGCTAGGATGAGACTGAGAAGTTCCTTTACAGAATAGCATATACTTCATTTATACTGCGAGGCAACCCACCAATTTTTCCCTCACCAGGCTTATTTCTGAAACATTTTTGTCTGCCAAATTTCGTGAAAATCAGACAAACTATTTGATGGCCCAGTTATAACTGAGAGCTCACTTTGTTCGGTGAATTATGGAGTACCTCTACCTATCTAGAACCATAGATAACACAAAATTAAATATTGTACTGAAGAAAAAATCCTCATTTATATCTGCTAGGATGAGACTGAGAAGTTCCTTGTTCCTTTACAGAATAGCATATACTTCATTTATACTGCGAGGCAACCCACCAATTTTTCCCTCACGAGGCTTATTTCTGAAACATTTTTGTCTGCCAAATTTCGTGAAAATCAGACAAACTATTTGATGGTCCAGTTAAAACTGAGAGCTCACTTTGTTCGGTGAATTATGGAGTACCTCTACCTATCTAGAACCATAGATAACACAAAATTAAATATTGTACTGAAAATGGCAGTGTTCATTATTTTTATTTATTCATGAAACACATTGAAAATAATTTTATTCTATTTTTTCGTTCAAAAATGAAGGACCGGTACTGTCAGTGGAACTGAAAGGTACCTCCTGCAAACTATTTTGGTAGAAACCGCCTACACTCTCCTTTCTCTCAATATCATTCTATTTGACAATAATTATGGTAAAATATTGATGCTGTCGTTTAGAATTGGGAATATTGATAGTTTCTCGGGGTATTAAAAAGAAAAAGCTATCAGATTTTCGTTATATGGGAAGTTCCGACTCAGATATTTGGTTGGGTTATGTGGCAATTTTCGTTCCGGTCCTAAATTTTACACAGTATCTATTATAAAACCGAATATACTGAAAAATTAAATATCTATATATGTTATTTTTTGGAAAGATAAAAATGCACCAAAACACGTTTCCTCTTACGGCCAAATAAAGGACCTCTCAAAGTATCAAAGTCCATCATTCGCTTTACCACGAAATTTGACGCTCTGTACCAGTTCAAAGTTCAACGACATGCCCATTTTAAATAATATTTTGTTATTATCATTGACAAAAGACATGCCAAAATTTTATTATTATTGACAATTTTAAAAATAAATTTTTTTTTTTTTTCGTTAAAAAATGAAGGACCGGTACTGTCAGTGGAACTGAAAGGTACCTCCTGCAAACTATTTTGGTAGAAACCGTCTACACTCTCTCTCTCTCAATATCATTCTATTTGACAATAATTATGGTAAAATATTGATGGTGTCGTTTAGAATTGGGAATATTGATAGTTTCTCGGGGTATTAAAAAGAAAAAGCTATCAGATTTTCGTTATATGGGAAGTTCCGACTCAGATATTTGGTTGGGTTATGTGGCAACTTTCGTTCCGGTCCTAAATTTTACACAGTATCTATTATAAAATCGAATATACTGAAAAATTAAATATCTATACCTATATGTTATTTTTTGAAAAGATAAAAATGCACCAAAACACGTTTCCTCTTACGGCCAAATAAAGGACCTTTCAAAGTCCATCATCATTCGCTTTACCACGAAATTTGACGCTCTGTACCAGTTCAAAGACATGCCCATTTTAAATAATATTTTGTTATTATCATTGACAAAAGACATGCCAAAATTTTATTATTATTGACAATTTTAAAAATAAATCCATTTTAAATAATATTTTATTATCATTGACAAAAGACATGCCAAAATTTTATTATTATTGACAATTTTAAAAATAAAAAAAGGAGAAAATACAACACATAGACACAAAATAAATAGGTACATAGTAATATACAACAAAATAAGGAAAGTAATAATAAAAGATTTGATAAATCCTCATTTATATCTGCTAGGATGAAGGATGAGACTGAGAAGTTCCTTTACAGAATAGCATATACTTCATTTATACTGCGAGGCAACCCACCAATTTTTCCCTCAAACTATTTGATGGCCCAGTTAAAACTGAGAGCTCACTTTGTTCGGTGAATTATGGAGTACCTCTTCCTATCTAGAACCATAGATAACACAAAATTAAATATTGTACTGAAAATGGCAGTGTTCATTATTTTTATTTATTCATGAAACACATTGAAAATATTTTTTTTTTTTTTCGTTAAAAAATGAAGGACCGGTACTGTCAGTGGAACTGAAAGGTACCTCCTGCAAACTATTTTGGTAGAAACCGCCTACACTCTCCTTTCTCTCAATATCATTCTATTTGACAATAATTATGGTAAAATATTGATGCTGTCGTTTAGAATTGGGAATATTGATAGTTTCTCGGGGTATTAAAAAGAAAAAGCTATCAGATTTTCGTTATATGGGAAGTTCCGACTCATATTTGGTTGGGTTATGTGGCAACTTTCGTTCCGGTCCTAAATTTTACACAGTATCTATTATAAAACCGAATATACTGAAAAATTAAATATCTATATAAGGTGAATAGGCATAGGTGTGTTCTTCACCTCTAAGTAAAGGAGAGTTGCAAGACGAAATGCCTAATGTTGTACAACACATTACAAATTACAAGGGTATTACTTACCTAAATACAATCCCATGAAGAAGTCCGCGGCCGCCAAATTGCACACGAGAAATCGAGGCACATCAATTGCCTTTGCACTCCTAAAGCCCTTCCAGTAATGGTTTAACACTTACAGATCTTCTAATGTAGCTACACTTTGGAATGCGTCTGGATGCAGTGAGGTTATGATATTTGCCTCGAGGTCTCTGAAATCGGAGAGAGAAAAATGTTATAGTCAAATTTATTTCGAGGAAATAGCATTTGTATTTTTTAACGTTTCAAAAGCAGAACAAATAGTTACCTACTCCTAACGAAACTGATAAGTAGTGTCTGACACAAACTTGTCTCGTGGTAGACAATACCAACCTATTGTCTACCACGAGACAAGTTTGTGTCAGACACTACTTATCAGTTTCGTTAGGAGTAGGTAACTATTTGTTCTGCTTTTGGTTAAAAAATACAAATGCTATTTCCTCGAAATAAATTTGACTATAACATTTTTTCCTTCTCCGATTTCAGAGACCTCGAGGCAAACATCATTACCTCACTGCATCCAGACGCATTCCAAAGTGTAGCTACATTAGAAGATCTGTAAGTGTTAAACCATTACTGGAAGGGCTTTAGGAGTGCAAAAGCTGCAAAAGACCGAGGAGATGAGAGAGAGAGAGATTGTGATTAGTTGGGATTCAAATGTTTCTGGTTGGGACTCTAAATTTGCACCTACTGGGCACTTAACTTCAAATACGCTGCTCTTTTATGCTACAATAAATGTCCGCAATGGAAGTTACAAGTTTAATTTCTCTCCTTCACAGAAACCTGGGTAACAACCTTTTCCCCACCCTGCCAACCCGAGGTCTGGAGCGTCTTCTGCATCTGAAAACATTGCCTACTGGGCACTTAACTTCAAATACGCTGCTCTTTTATGCTACAATAAATGTCCGCAATGGAAGTTACAAGTTTATTTTCTCTCCTTCACAGAAACCTGGGTAACAACCTTTTCCCCACCCTGCCAACCCGAGGTCTGGAGCGTCTTCTGCATCTGAAAACATTGAAATTATAATTATAAATAGTTTTGTTTACTTCAAATTATGCTAACGTAACTTGGCATCACTTAAGAGATCTATCGATATACTCATGAAAAATACAATTATCTCGATCAAACAATTCGATCAGTGTTTATAGTAGGTAATAGGTAATTAGGTATGTAAAGAAAAATGATCGGTATAACATTTTTTAACGAAAGAAAGTAGGCTACATATGAATTTTTCAATATTTCTATGTACATAACGTATAAGGCCAGCCAGTCACTTTCAGGTAGACCTGACACCTTATGAGCACAGGTAGACCTGATCAGGTGTACCTGTCGTCAGGTCTCCTGATAGTGTTGTACTAACAGTGAATACTTGATGTATAGTGCTAGGAATAAGATACAGCTAAGGTCTGTCACCGCCGCATGTGAGGATCCTCGATCTCAAACTTTTGAGCATACCCCAGTATGCTCAAAAGGTTAACTTACACTTTAACATGAACCTATGTACCCGCGGGTACTATTTAATCTAGCATTATCATAAACTTCTTAACAATAGGTATTGGATAGACAACAACCACATATTGTTTAAGATTCGAGAAATAACGAACGAGAACAATGTAAGTAGGGTGATCGACGAGTACATATTCAATATTAAGGGAGACTATGGAATTTCTTTGGATGAAAAATTATAAATAAAAAGTAACATTATTTTTTTCAGAAGAATGTATTGTTAACTTACTAATAACTACTGATAAAAATGTTCTTTATTTAGGAGGGAAATAATAGTAACTTCTGCAAACAAAATAGGAGAGCAGCACAGGACGGATAAACACTGAAGCTGAAATTCAAGCAAGTGCTGCCATCAACGGAAGAACTTTCAATCAGCAAGAAAGTTCTCTCCAAACAAAGAAAAACTTTTCAAAGCTTGCAAAACTTTCTTCTGTCGTTTCTTTTAACTTTCTTTTACCCAATACTTTTTGATCTTCTTTGTCAGGTCCGTTTCTCCCCTGTCAAGATCTATTTGACTACTGGACCTTACGTTGTGGGGTATGGGTGGATCGTTTCTTTTAACTTCTTTTACCTAATACTTTTTGATCTTCTTTGTCAGGTCCGTTTCTCCCCTGTCAAGATCTATTTGACTACTGGACCTTACGTTGTGGGGTATGGGTGGTCTTCCTGCTGGCAATGTTGGGCAATGGAACCGTTGTGTTCGTCTTGATATTCGCTAGAAGTAAAATTGATGTGCCTCGATTTCTCGTGTGCAATTTGGCGGCCGCGGACTTCTTCATGGGATTGTATTTAGGTAAGTAATACCCTTGTAATTTGTAATGTGTTAGTACCTCAATATTTTCCGATAGCTATAGTACATTTCAAAAGTTTTTATAGACACTTTTCTTTTTATGTTCCCTGACCAGATTTACCTCTGAAAAAGGTCCTCCTAAATAAAGAAACCAGCTTTCATCTTACACAAAATTGTAGTTCTATAAGTAGAGGTACTCGTATGTACATGAATTGTGAAAAGTATTAGGTAAAAGAAGTTAAAAGAAACGACAGAAGAAAGTTTTGTAAGCTTCGAAAAGTTTTTCTTTGTTTGGAGAGAACTTTCTTGCTGATTGAAAGTTCTTCCGTTGATGGCAGCACTTGCTTGAAGTTCAGCTTCAGTGTTTATCCGTCTTGTGCTGCTCTCCTATTTTGTTTGCAGAAGTTACTTTTATTTCCCTCCTAAATAAAGAAGAACATTTTTATCATATTAGTAAGTTAACAATACATTCTTCTGAAAAAAATGTTACTTTTTACCGATCTATCCCTGAATTCTGAACAATATTACGTAGTAAGAATGTATTTTTTTCCTTGAATTCCAGAGCAATAGAAGCATCTTTCATTTTCCAGTATTCCCGATCTTAGAAATCTCACCTGGTAGAGGAACACATTGGACGGTTTTGGGTGCCATGTTCTCACTGATTGCACTTTTCTCCTGCTCTTCAAAATACTCCTCCACATAGGCGGGCAAATTGCCCGGGTATGTAAAGTCCGATCCGAAGGTGTCCCACAGGGTGTTGATCTGAGTTCCAAACTTTTTGCTGAAGTTCTCTGTAATGGTAAAAGTATTAATTTTAAGTTAATTTCTTGTCGAAGTTCTCTATAATGATGAAAGTAGTAATTTTAAGTTAATGGCTCTACAGTGGTAAAATCGTGTTCTTGAAATGATTTCCCATTGTCCTTTCCGTCCCTGTCCGAAGATTAACTAGTGTAAAGTAATTTCTTGTCGAAGTTCTCTATAATGATGAAAGTAGTAATTATAAGTTAATGGCTCTACAGTGGTAAAATCGTGTTCTTGAAATGATTTCCCATTGTCCTTTCCGTCCCTGTCCGAAGATTAACACTAGTGTTCGAATGAAATCTCTCGATGAAGTTGATGTCATTTGTCATACTTACGCAGCTGAGGCCAGATATCCGTGAGGCTGGAGTTCCACAGACTCATATCGAACTCGTTTTCGGTGGGAAATATGATGGAATAAGGTATTAATTTCAAGTTAATTTCTTGTCGAAGTTCTCTATAATGATGAAAGTAGTAATTATAAGTTAATGGCTCTACAGTGGTAAAATCGTGTTCTTGAAATGATTTCCCATTGTCCTTTCCGTCCCTGTCCGAAGATTAACTAGTGTTCGAATGAAATCTCTCTATGGAGTTGATGTCATTTGTTATACTTACGCAGCTGAGGCCAGATATCCGTGAGGCTGGAGTTCCACAGACTCATATCGAACTCGTTTTCGGTGGGAAATATGATGGAATCATGTAGCGAGGGTTTAGGAGGAGGTTCGGCCGGAATGAGTGGCAGATAGGAACAGCAATGGTAGGCGTAGGAAAGGGCGAGGGTTTGAATGCGCGGAAAGTTCTCCGGTTCGGGAAATTCGCGCAGGTTTGGATTGTTGAATGTTTTCAGATGCAGAAGACGCTCCAGACCTCGGGTTGGCAGGGTGGGGAAAAGGTTGTTACCCAGGTTTCTGTGAGAGAAAATAAACTTGTAACTTCCATTGCGGACATTTATTGTAGCATAAAAGAGCAGCGTATTTCTAGTTAAGTGCCCAGTAGGTGCAAATTTAGAGTCCCAACCAGAAACATTTGAATCCCAACTAATCACAATCTCTCTCTCATCTCCTCGGTCTTTTGCAGCCTTTGCACCGGCCAATTCTTTTTGAGTTAAGATTATGGCGTTTATACTATGAATGGGTGACCGGTCCCTAGTCCTTTGCGGGTTTATTCAGCCTCTTTTACGGCCTGATTAGGCCAAAAGCCAGTCCAACTGGTGGCCAATTTTGCTCTTGTAAATACCATTGATGTCTAGTAGTATTTCAGTCCAAAAGTTGGAAAAAATGCACTTCTGCACGGCTACAAATATAATTGAAACTAACAACGACTTGACTAGACTGGAACGTCACTTAAAGCCTAAATGTTGACAAATGAACGTACAACATGACTCTGGCTGTAGATTTAGAGGCTAAGGCCAGCCACTTACTATCAGGTAGACCTGACAGTTACGGCTGAAAAGGTTCGCCTGTCAAGTCTACCTGATGAGCACACACATTATCAGGGAGACCTGTCAGGTCTACTTGAAAGTGAGTGGCTGGCCTAACAAAGAATTTCCTTGTTCGCGAGATTTAAAAGCTAAGGCCAGCCACTTAGTATCAGGTAGACAGTTACGGCTGTGAAAAGGTTCGCCCGTCAAGTCTACCTGATACCTGATGAGCACACACATTATCAGGGAGACCTGTCAGGTCTACTTGAAAGTGAGTGGCTGGCCTAACAAAGAATTTCCTTGTGTTGAAACTCGAGGCACCAGAAGCCATTTTGAGGGTAAAACATTTTACAAATTTATAATTAAACTTTTCGGACTTTGGAAGAAAATTCTGGAGGACAAGCAAGAACTTTTGGAAAATATTCTCTGCTTTTCTTCACATTGTTTTTCCTTATCGTTCTTTTATATCAACTTTGTTTAACTTTATAGTGCGCCATGCATTTCCTCTTGCTTACATCCGAAAGTTTTCTTCCATAACTTTGATAAATAATACGAGCATTGTTGTTCTTTAGAATCTTCATACAGAGGAACAGACCATTTGAAAGATGATGTTCATTTACCATAGCCATCTTACATCCCTTTGCCTACTGGTTGGTAGTTGTTTGGTTGGCATTGTCTACCACGAGACAAGTTTGTGTCAGACACTACTTATCAGTTTCGTTAAGAGTAGGTAACTATTTGTTCTGCTTTTGAGACGTTAAAAAATACAAATGCTATTTCCTCGAAATAAATTTGACTATAACATTGTTCCTTCTCCGATTTCAGAGACCTCGAGGCAAACATCATAACCTCACTGCATCCAGACGCATTCCAAAGTGTAGCTACATTAGAAGATCTGTAAGTGTTAAACCATTACTGGAAGGGCTTTACCACTTGCACTTTGTGAAACAATTCTTAGTGTCACGACCTCCACGACCAGTATCAAACACCAATTTTGTGCTCCGTACAATGATACTCAGAGATACATCTCCATTTAATTTTATTATCATTTCAGTATCCACGGATATAATCATACTATGCTGTTATTATCTTCAGC
Source organism: Diaphorina citri (assembly GCF_000475195.1). Taxonomy (NCBI): domain Eukaryota; kingdom Metazoa; phylum Arthropoda; class Insecta; order Hemiptera; family Psyllidae; genus Diaphorina; species Diaphorina citri. The sequence continues at coordinate 26,739 of NW_007378990.1, forward strand.
TAACTCCACGGATATATGATAACTTCATAACAATACGTTGCTATAACCTTGAGCTAACTCCACTGATATTTGATAATAATGTGTTTACCATACTCGTATTTATCAGCGGTCGTGTAAAATTACCACTTTCAGTATTCTTTCATCTACCTGTTTAGCTTTGTTAGGCGGCCATAACTTTATATGTTTTAACGCAAATTAATGACTTTCAGGAGACTCATTTCGAGTCTCATGGGAAGAAAAGAGAGCTCATTTTCCTAATGACAATAATATGGAAGCTGTTCCTAATTTATTAACACTGGAAATTAGCGGTGTTAATAACGAAGCCATGAAAAATATACGCACAATATTGTTACCTATTTTCTATTCATCGTCTATGTACCTAGACATGAGGTGATGGTCCGATTTAAAGTGGTTTACCACTTGCACTTTGTGAAATAAAAATTCTTAGTATCACGACCTCCACGACCAGTATCAAACACCAATTTTGTGCTCCGTACAATGATGTTCAGAAATACATCTCCATTTAATTTTATTATCATTTCAGTATCCACTATGCTGTTATTATCTTCAGCTAACTCCACGGATATATCATAACTTCATAACAATACGTTGCTATAACCTTGAGCTAACTCCACTGATATTTGATAATAATGTGTTTACCATACTCGTATTTATTAACGCTCGTGTAAAATTACCACTTTCATCTACCTGTTTAGCTTTGTTAGGCGGCCATAACTTTATATATGTTTTAACGCAAATTAATGACTTTCAGGAGACTCATTTTGAGTCTCATGGGAAGAAAAGAGAGCTCATTTTCCTAATGACTATAATATGGAAGCTGTTCCTAATTTATTAACACTGGAAATTAACGGTGTTAATAACGAAGCCATGAAAAATATACGCACAATATTGTTACCTATTTTCTATTCATCGTCCATGTACCTAGACATGAGGTGATGGTTACCTATACACAGGGCTAGGCTAGGCTTGGCTTTGACCTAGCATTGTGTATAACCATCATCAGCTGGGACGTAGAAAGCAAAGAAAAACTTTCGGTCGATCTATTTTTTGCTGAACTAAGTACCCATGTGTTCTGAACGTGCATTATTCAAGTTTATACTTACAGAACTCTGAGATCTGAACAGTTATTCACATCAGGAACAGTTGTCAACTTATTGGATTTGAGATCTCTGTAAGAAGAAAATCATAATGTTACATTTTAGTTGGAGATATAACTTCCTTGTAGGTATTATTTGAGACTTTTCTTGAAAATATTTTTTTTATACATCAATGATGGACCAAGTGTACGAATTGGTTTTAAAAAAAAAGGTGACCTTTTGTCAAAGGTGAATTTTATTTGTTACCGCCTAAAAATGGTCACAGGTGACCTGAAGAACATCTAGCCGTGGTAACCACCTTATTCCGATACCGTCACCCAACACAAAATTTAACATTTAGGTATACTTTTGTACAAGGTATAACATTCTTGACTTGGAGGGGTGGAGTGCTTCCGCGTTTCTTAATAAATTTCCATATAGGGTTACTTACAGACTTTTCAAATGTGGACACGTAGAACATAAACTAGAAGGAACCGAATAGATGCTGGGTGTTGTACAACATTAGGCATTTCGTCTTGCAACTCTCCTTTACTTAGAGGTGAAGAACACACCTATGCCTATTGCCTATTCACCTGTACATACCTAATGATTGTATTTCTTTCTCGTTTTCAGGTCTATTAGCTGTGGTAGATGCCAGCACTCTCGGTGAGTTCCGTATGTACGCTATCCCATGGCAAATGTCAGCTGGCTGTCAGATGGCTGGCTTCATGAGTGTCCTCAGCGCAGAACTCTCTGTATTTACGCTCGCTGTGATTACGCTAGAGCGTAACTATGCCATCACTCACGCTATGCATCTCAACAAACGCCTCTCTCTCAAGCATGCGGGCTACATCATGGTATGTGGCTGGTCGTTTGCCATCTTGATGGCCGTGCTACCCCTCTTCGGCATTTCTGACTACCGGAAATATGCCACTTGTCTCCCATTTGAAACAACCACAGGAGTGTGGAGTTTGACGTACATTGTATTCCTTATGTTCATCAACGGTGTGGCTTTTCTCATTCTAATGGGTTGTTATTTGAAGATGTACTGTGCTATTCGAGGATCGCAAGCATGGAATTCCAATGATTCCCGAATAGCAAAGCGTATGGCTTTGTTAGTGTTTACGGACCTACTATGTTGGTTCCCTATTGCTCTAGTCGCATTGACTGCAATATGTGGAGTGCATCTAGTCAGCTTAGAGCAAGCGAAAATATTCACTGTGTTTGTTCTACCGCTGAATAGTTGCTGTAACCCATTCCTGTATGCTATTCTCACTAAACAATTCAAGAAAGACTGCGTGATGATCTGCAAGACTATAGAAGAGTCCAGGGTGACAAGAGGGATTGGTAGATGTCGCCACAGTTCCAACTTTAGTAATCGCCAGACACCTGGTAATACAAATAGTATTGTAGATCGGTCCTCCAGGGAACATTTCCCTCACCCGCAACCTTGTAGTTGTAACTTGAAACTTTTGGGAGAAAGAATGTCCAAGCCACGTCCACATCGCCCGCGCTGGTCAGCTACTAAGAAAGTGCGTCGCTTCTGGGACTGTCTACATCTGCAGAGGAAGAACCACCGTCACATCCGTACAGACCAGTACGCGTATCAGATAGCTGAAATACAACAAAAGCAACATAAGCGTGCGAGTTCTGTGTGTTCTAGCGAGAACTTCTCATCTAGTCGTTCAGACTCATGGAAGCAGAATCATCATCACTGTGGTATTCCTATGCGGTTATTGGATCCTAAGAGACGTGCTTCCTCTTGGTTAGTAACGCGGAAAACTTCACAGGATTCCAACCTGTCCAGCTCGCGTAACGACAGTAGTGGTTCTGCAAACACAGCGAGTACAAGTGTTTCCCGGATATCTCGATCGAGTAATTCGTCGGATCGTTCGAAGCCTCGCCTCACGCGGCAGTCAGCCATCGTGGATGATCCTGACCTGCCTAACTCCCCTGCAAGACTGACTGTAAGGTTCCTAACCACCATTCCCTCCGCTGCGGAGACTAGTGTGGTCAATGAGGAGGAATCCTTTGCTATCCTCCACCCTACACCGGACGCTTCCCCTGCCGGTTCTCCTCAGAGGAAGAAAAAGATTTCTCTCGAAGAGAAACAAAACTCAGGGGTTTAAAATAAGACGAGGAAAAAAATTGAGTCATTAATCTAGTGGTAGATATGAGCTCCCCGAGTTGTTGAAGGCAAAAAATATTTATCATAAGGTTCCTTTGGGAGGTTTTCTAGTACCTCAATATTTTCCGATAGCTATAGTACATTTCAAAAGTTTTTATAGACACCTCCTAAATAAAGAAACCAGCTTTCATCTTACACAAAATTGTAGTTCTATAAGTAGAGGTACTCGTATGTACATGAATTGTTAGATTGGTAGGTAATTAATTAGGTATTTTGTTGACAGAAAGGATAATTTGTCCGACGAACAAAACTGTGATTAAATCTAGCATCTTAAGGTGCGTACAGGTACATGAACTGTTAGATTGGTATGTAATTAATTAGGTATTTTGTTGACAGAAAGGATAATTTGTCCGACGAACAAAACTGTGATTAAATCTAGCATCTTAAGGTGCGTACACATACGCGCTGGGGCAAAACAATAAACGTCACAGCGTGTATATCTGTACAAAACTTTATAATATACAGTAATAGTAAAATAATAATTTTTTGTTGAAATAATTTTGTAGATAAGTTACTATAGGTTATTATAATCTTGTTAAATAATACTATTTAATTTAAATTTAATAATGAATATTTTAAATAATGTTTACTAAAGGCTGTGTAATTTAAATTAAGTATTTTCAATGTTGATTTTAAAAATGAAGGGATATTTAATTATTAATAAATGCCAGTGGATGTACATTTAGTGCACACTGCTGCCTATATCTAGATAATAACTACTTTATTATATACCTATATAAAAAAAAAAATATTGCATTTTTTTGTATTACATAAAGTATTAAATATTTATTTTCTTTCGTAACTTCAAAAAAATTTCTTCTCCTTCCCTTCCTACATCCCGCATACTTTTTACATTTCCCCTCCCAACATCTGTTCTTCCTCACGAAAAGAGGTCTGCAATGGATCAATCAACTCATTTTTTCCTTATTTTCTACCCTTAGTTTTTACTCTCATTAGCTTATTTCCAATTAGTAATTTCGACAACCACCTTTTGCGTAATACAAATAATCCCTACGATCCTAATTTTTAACAAGATGAATAATGTGACTTTAATTTTACAAAACATTTAAATATTTATATCCCTTTGTATATTATGTACCTAATAATATCTTTTATTATTACTTTCCTTATTTTGTTGTATATTACTATGTACCTATTTATTTTGTGTCTATGTGTTGTATTTTCTCCTTTTTTTTTATTTTTAAAATTGTCAATAATAATAAAATTTTGGCATGTCTTTTGTCAATGATAATAAAATATTATTTAAAATGGACATGTCTTTGAACTGGTACAGAGCGTCAAATTTCGTGGTAAAGCGAATGATGATGGACTTTGAAAGGTCCTTTATTTGGCCGTAAGAGGAAACGTGTTTTGGTGCATTTTTATCTTTTCAAAAAATAACATATAGGTATAGATATTTAATTTTTCAGTATATTCGATTTTATAATAGATACTGTGTAAAATTTAGGACCGGAACGAAAGTTGCCACATAACCCAACCAAATATCTGAGTCGGAACTTCCCATATAACGAAAATCTGATAGCTTTTTCTTTTTAATACCCCGAGAAACTATCAATATTCCCAATTCTAAACGACAGCATCAATATTTTACCATAATTATTGTCAAATAGAATGATATTGAGAGAAAGGAGAGTGTAGGCGGTTTCTACCAAAATAGTTTGCAGGAGGTACCTTTCAGTTCCACTGACAGTACCGGTCCTTCATTTTTGAACGAAAAAATAGAATAAAATTATTTTCAATGTGTTTCATGAATAAATAAAAATAATGAACACTGCCATTTTCAGTACAATATTTAATTTTGTGTTATCTATGGTTCTAGATAGGTAGAGGTACTCCATAATTCACCGAACAAAGTGAGCTCTCAGTTTTAACTGGACCATCAAATAGTTTGTCTGATTTTCACGAAATTTGGCAGACAAAAATGTTTCAGAAATAAGCCTCGTGAGGGAAAAATTGGTGGGTTGCCTCGCAGTATAAATGAAGTATATGCTATTCTGTAAAGGAACTTCTCAGTCTCATCCTAGCAGATATAAATGAGGATTTTTTCAAAAACATTTCTGGACTGTTGAGAAACAATATTTCTGACGAAAAGGTTACTGGTGGGTAATAGGCTTTAGATTCTTTGGAAGAACTACCACAACACGTTTTATTGGATTACTTATAGCATTATTAATTTCCCTGTAGGAGATTTGTGTTGCATGCTCAATAGAATATCTAGTGTATTACGTAATAGACACGTTTTATAAATGCCTTCCTCCCTCCATCTTTCTTTCTCACCTCTTTCTCTGTTTCTCTCTCTCTCTCTTTTTCTCTCTCTCCCCCTCTATTATTCCCCTCTCCTCTCTCTCTCTCTTTCTGTTTGTCTCCCTCTCTCTCTTTCTGCCTCTATCGCTATCCCTACCCATCCTTTTCCTCCAAGGCGCCCTCTTTTTTTTTTTTATTATTTTTTTTAGGTGCCCTCTTTATTTTTAGGTGCCCGTGTTCTCTCTCTCTCTTTCTCTCCAATGTTAATCTTATTTTATACTCCTTCTATACCAGCGATTTCCAAATAGCGGTCCGCGGGCACGCCATACCATTTGTGGCCCGCCTCTTATCCTGTCTTCCTTATCTCTTCGCTTTCAGTCGACTTTAGACTCGACTCGTACATTCTACAGTCTACTGTGAGCACAATTTTTCTAACCTCCCATCGCATCGTCATGTTTCATTGTTCTTTTTCTCCCACCAACTATTACCATAATATTCCCCTTTTTATTTCCAGATATTAAATTCATCTCCTTACCTCCAATGTTAATCTTATTTTATACTCCTTCTATACCAGCGATTTCCAAAAAGCGGTCCGCGGGCACGCCAGACCATTTGTGGCCCGCGATCCCGCGAACCTTTTCATATGCCTCATCACCTCATCAGGCTTCATTTTTACTCTTCTACTATAGGGTGGACCCCGAAAATGTGGAGCATCCACCTTCCGCCCTCAAGAAAATCCTGGATAATATGGGCCTCCTGACCTGTGTATGTGGCCCGTGAAGTACCTGTCAATGTAGCATGTGGCCCGCATACACATGGAAGTTGGAAATCCCTCTGTTTTATACCAAGGGTGGACCCCGAAAATGTGGAGCATCCACCTTGCGCCCTCAAGAAAATCCTGGATAATATGAGCCTCCTAACCTGTGTATGTGGCCCGTGAAGTACCTGTCAATGTAGCATGTGGCCCGCATACACATGGAAGTTGGAAATCCCTCTGTTTTATACCAATATGAACGTTGAGAGGGAGTGTATTTACATGTCTATCTGCTCTGTTTTATTTCCTTCATTTACCTATTCTCTTTCCAACTTGAAAATGTTGGTCTTTACATCTCTTTTCTTTCGAAATAAAATTTACTTTTTACTTTCCCTGGTGAAAATGATCACCTTAAGCCTGATTCACACTATAGTGCCAGTCTCGCTCCGGTCACGGTCCAGTTTCGGTCCGATCAAAAAGATTCGTCGCGAGAATGTTCCACGCTCAGATTGTCTGACAGATCGAGAGGTTTGTCAATCGGTACGTGTGTGACGGGAAAAACTGGAGACCTTGGTCTGTCAGACGGCCTTACTTTCAGACTCGGCAGTAGTCATTTTACTGTACGGACCAAGTGAGATCTAGTTTTTATAATGCCATTTTTTTTCTGGTGCTCCGTCTGTCTCTTTATTTCGAAATAACTTTGTAATGATTAATCCGATTTCTATGAAACACGAATAGTACTTCGAATTTCGATTTACCTGCATACCCCCTTCTCACAATCGAAGGAAAAAGAACTTCGCCAGAAAGATGGGTAAAAACTAAAAGCAGACATTAATATTGTCTCACTTTTCTCTACTTTCTCTAGGCTGGAGCATTAATGTTTAGGTGACCGTTAAAACCTTAAAACACGCATAATCTTTGCACTTATGATTTCCTAAACTAAAAAGAGTGACTATAGGCTACATTTTGTCATTCTATTTCTTACTTTCCCCTCTATTATTTCTGTCGTCTTTAATCTTTTTCTCCAATTTCTTATGAAACAAGCAACTACGATACAATATTGGAAATTTCATCACAAGTAAAATATGGGAGATGACCAAATTCACGAATAGGTAGTACTTCGAATTTTGATTTACCCGCATACCCCCTTCCCACAATCGAAGGAAAAAGAACTTCGCCAGAAAGATGGGTAAAAACTAAAAGCAGACATTAATATTGTCTCACTTTTCTCTACTTTCTCTAATTTTTCTTGGATTCTTTTTTTTTTTAATTGCTCAAAGTATAATAAAGCTATTCCAAGTTGAAAAATGCACCGAGAAAGTATCATATCTCAAGGTACTTAACGTTTCTTGGTAATCTATGCCTGCCACTCACGCTCAGATCGTCTGACAGATCAAGAGGTCTGTCAATCGGTACGAGTCTGACGGGAAAAGCTTGAGACCTTGGTCTTTCAGACGACCCTAGTTTCAGACCTTAGACTCGGCAGTAGTCATTTTACTGTACGGACCAAGTGAGATAATCTAGTGCTCCGTCTGTCTCTTTATTTCGAAATAACTTTGTAATGATTAATCCGATTTCTATGAAATTTGTCAACCATGTTGAACACAAAGTAAATTTAGCCATATGAATTTGGGCTCGATTGGGTCTTGGCCTCCTTCTGAGTGGGTTCTGCAGTTCACTGAACCCACTAGCTAACCAAAGGATAGTACCCTGGCAGTGACAAATCCCAACCCTCGCCATTTTGACCTCACAGTTAACTTATTCGCAACTTCTTGGGGAAAGTAATAAAAAAAGGAAACAATGGAAAAACGAGACGTAGGTAAGTATGTACCTTCTTACATCATCCTGGAGTCTGCAACAGTGTTTAATAGTAAGCCATAAAACTGGTGACAGGGTGTTGGTAAAACACTGGAGCAGTTTTTTTTCTTCTTGTTTTCTCAAGAGGTTCAACAGAGAAAACTGTAACGAAAGAGCCGAAGTAGAAGGAGATCAGGAGAGGAGAGAGCCCGTCATTCCGATATGACAAGCACTGTTTTTTTTTTTTTTTTTTTTTTTTTTTTTTTTTTTTTTTAAAATTGTTGTATAGGTACTATGTATGTCTACAACATACCTAAATCTAGGCACAATGTTAGGTACAACTAAACAGGCCATTTAACACCATTCTTTATCCTGACAGCTAGGACTTTAAATTCCTCACATCATCCAACTTCATGATGTGTCACATATATCTGGCGCATAATATATTCACAGTTTGTCGCAATTTGCCGCACAGGCTGAAAGTTTAATAAAACTCTCCGTTTTGTTTTCAGAGAGTTGGATGACAACCATTTGCTACTGAAAGTGGTAATTTTACACGAGCGCTAATAAATACGAGTATGGTAAACACAGTCGACGGCCGTCGATCGATGTAGATCGACGGCCATGTGTGGGCACACCTTTATTCAATATTTTAACTTTTGACAATTTTCATTGTCTTCACATTTCAGAGACCTAGCCATGAACAACATAGTGTCTCTGGACGGGAACCCATTTTCTGGCCTCAATAAGGTTCACGTGTCCACTGCCCACACATCATAGTCGACGGCCGTCGATCGATGTATGTAAATCGACATCGATCGACGGCCATGTGTGGACACACCTTTATTCAATATTTTAAATTTTGACAATGTTCATTGTCTTCACATTTCAGAGACCTAGCCATGAACAACATAGTGTCTCTGGACGGGAACCCATTTTCTGGCCTCAATAAGGTTCACGATTTGTTGCTGTCCCACAACCTGATATCTCACATACCAAAGGACGCCTTCTTCGGGCTTAACCATCTGCAGGTTTTGTAAGTGGCTCAACCAACTTATAGCGATCTTTGGCCTCAAAGATCTTTTTGTCGACTGAAATTCTGAGAGGCAAAGGGTTGTTCGTACAATGTACATCTCCCAAGCTAGGTATTGGAATTGAGGTACCCATCATTACGAGTACATGAAATTTATTCCACCTCTGGAATTTCACCTCTAATAGGAAATCAGTTGGAAAATTTGGAGCAAAGGAGCCTACTAAAATTACAATATTCATCATATAAGGAAAGACCCCAAAGGTTACAAACTTCAAAGAAAACCTCTAAAGATTTCATCCCCTCTTTGGGTTGACTTTAGTCACCCTGATGTTGTCACGTAAGAATTTGAAACTCGAGGCATTAGAAGCCATTTTGAGGGTAAAACATTTTACAAATTTATAATTAAACTTTTCGGACTTGTCTGGAGGACAAGCAAGAACTTTCGGAAAATATTCTCTCTCTGCTTTTCTTCACATTGTTTTTCCTTATCCTTCTTTTATATCAACTTTGTTTAACTTTATAGTGCGCCATGCATTTCCTCTTGCATTTTTTGACTTTTTATTTTTCTAATTTCCAAGTTATTTTGGCATCGTCTCAATTTTTTTTTTCCTTTTTTTTTTTCCTCATGATAATCACAGTTTTGCATTCCTTACTTAGTAATACATATATTATGTATGTAGGTGAGGTGCCTAGGCTACGGTCTTATTTTCAACTCATTTTGTCATTCTATTTCTTACTTTCTCCTCTATTCTTTCTTTCGTCTTTAAAGTTTCTTTCTCTTATAATTTCTCCAATTTTACTTTACATTTCTATGAAACAAGCATTTATTTTTTGGCGAAGTTTTCCTAATTAATATCTTCCTATAGACGTGGGTATTTTTCCAATTCTCTTTTGTCTACCTAGTCTGCGAAATTCATCTACCTATTCTGCTAACTTCATAAGCAGCTACGATACAATATTGGAAATTTCATCACAAGTAAAATATGGGAGATGACCAAATTTACGAGTAGTACTTCGAATTTCGATTTACCAACATACCCCCTTAGGAAAAAGAATTTCGCCAGAAAGATGGGTAAAAACTAAAAGCAGACATTAATATTGTCTCACTTTTCTCTTCTTTCTCTAATCTTTCCTGGATTCTTTTTTTTTTCTTTAATTGCTCAAAGTATAATAAAGCTATTCCAAGTTGAAAAATGCACCGAGAAAGTATCATATCTCAAGGTACTTAACGTTTCTTGGTCTTTCTCTAATCTTTCTTGGATTCTTTTTTTTTTTCTTTAATTGCTCAAAGTATAATAAAGCTATTCCATGTTGAAAAATGCACCGAGAAAGTATCATATCTCAAGGTACTTAACGTTTCTTGGCGCCATAACCATAAATACATGGCAGGAACATAAATTTAAACACAGACTGTTTGTCTTACAGATATGGCATGAGCAATTACCCATGTAACTACTTGAGTACTAGAAGTACGAGTAGAGAGGCAGGTATTTGTAAAAAATAAAATAATTATTTATTTACTTATAAACATTTATGTTTTACTTACTCGTATACATAAGTATCGTTACGAAAGTCTTCCTATAAAATTTTGTAGCAGTTTGTCTATGTCGAATAAATAGTTGAGGGAAAACATAATATACATATACTGAGGTACCTCGGTAAAAAAAATTGCTTTAGTACTATCTACTTCTTTGATAATCCCCCATGTTTTACAATCAGACCATCGAATATTTCTAAAAGAGATACCTAGTACAAATACATTCCATCATTATTGTGCTAAATTCACCGAAACAAAGGGACAAAGCCTTGTAGATAAAGATATACATATACTGAGGTACCTCGGTAAAAATTGCTTTAGTACTATCTACTTCTTTGATAATCCCCCATGTTTTACAATCAGACCATTGAATGTTTCTAAAAGAGATACCTAGTACAAATACATTCCATCATTATTGTGCTAAATTCACCGAAACAAAGGGACAAAGCCTTGTAGATAAAGTCAAAACAATTGCAATGAAGACAAATCAAATAAATGAAAACATGTACAAAAGATGTTCCAATATTTGATGGACAGTCTGAAGATTGGAGTGTGAACTCCTCCTCCTCCTAAGAGCAGATCATTAGACATTCATAACAGAACCTCAAACCAGAAATAACAACACGTCTATTCTCATCCTCAATCCTACAAAAGATGTTCCAATATTTGATGGACAGTCTGAAGATTGGAGTGTGAACTCCTCCTCCTCCTCTTCTTAAGAGCAGATCATTAGACATTCATAACAGAACCTCAAACCAGAAATAACAACACGTCTATTCTCATCCTCAATCTCGAAATTGAAAACTCACTCCTATTTTTGCTAGTAATTTATTTATTTTTTCTGGTTTTCAACATTTTTATATGATTTAGTTTTTTTCGTCGTACATTATTGTTTATTGTTCCATTTGATAGCGTTTTTTTTTTCTTCTGTATTCCAGGCCACTTATTGTACCTTACCTACTCAATATACCAGCGACGTTGTTTATTTTATTTTAGGCTCAAATATTTTACATAAATATTGTCAGAGGTTTGCTCAAAATATATTCCATTTGTTTCTGACTGTAGTGACTGTGCAAAGGAACAAGTTTTGGAAACACACTGTAGGGGTATAAGTACCTATAGCGGAATTTTCTTTTGATTTACTAGTCCTTATAATTTCCTTATACATATTTCTTTTTCTTGCGCCTCTTTTTATTTGAATGTAGGAATATCGAAGCAAGGCAGAAAATAAGGATAAAGAGGGAAAGGAAGCCTACACAGACTACACACACTTCAATTAAATATGGAGAAATTAAAAAAAGAAAAGGAAGAAAAAACTACGTAGGTATTCTTACGATATTCGAGCAACTGATGATATATGATTCTGATGATATACGAGCAACTACGTATTCTGATGATACATGTTGGAAAATTTCATTTCTAGATTTGTTAGCGGACACTAGCCCGTATTCAGATTTCAGAGATTCCTCGGGTTTACCAACTCGGTATTGAGATGAAACGAGGATTTCCCTATACTCAATAGCCAAGTCAACCTCGGATTGAACTCAATCCTGAGACAATCCACGGTACAAATACATAGGTCACCGTTGATCCATCCAGGTACATACCAAGTTCAACGATGCCTTACTTCAGTACTCCGTGTATACCTGGCGCGAAGATGCATCCAAAGCACCATGACAAACCGCTAGGTAGGTCATAATATGACATACCTAATACAAAGCTTTATACGAAACAAAAGGTTCTCGTATTGAGAATTTCTTCCTAGTCCAACTTTATGTTGCGGAGAGAGAGAATACCATGCATTTTCTTTTATTGGAGAAATATTTCTGGTTATTGTTTTTCCGCTCGAGTTCTCTTGAGCAGAATTATCGTCTGAATTATTATAGTGATTAGCTTTGGTGGAAGTGGGGGAGTCATATCCCAATGTATGGGAGGAAGATAGCCAGGGTGGATGCGATAAAGAATCTGTGAAGATAGTAATTTGATAAACTAAATGTGAAGACAGGCATACACAAAAGCTTACTCTGTGGCTTAGGTGTAGGGAAAGGTGCCCCAAAAGATGTGTTAAGCTTCTACGAATCTGTGAAGACATGATAGAACTTTAGTTTTTACTCTCATTAGCTTATTTCCAATTAGTAATTTCGACAACCACCTTTTGCGTAATACAAATAATCCCTACGATCCTAATTTTTAACAAGATGAATAATGTGACTTTAATTTTACAAAACATTTAAATATTTATATCCCTTTGTATATTATGTACCTAATAATATCTTTTATTATTACTTTCCTTATTTTGTTGTATATTACTATGTACCTATTTATTTTGTGTCTATGTGTTGTATTTTCTCCTTTTTTTTTATTTTTAAAATTGTCAATAATAATAAAATTTTGGCATGTCTTTTGTCAATGATAATAACAAAATATTATTTATGGACATGTCTCTTTTGATTTACTAGTCCTTATAATTTCCTTATACATATTTCTTTTTCTTGCGCATCTTTTTATTTGAATGTAGGAATATCGAAGCAAGGCAGAAGATAAGGAGAAAGAGGGAAAGGAACGCCTACACAGACTAATACACACACTTCAAATAAATATGGGAAAATTAAAAAAAGAAAAGAAAGAAAAATCTACGTATTCTTACGATATTCGAGCAACTGATGATATACGAGCAACTACGTATTCTACGTATTCTGATGATACATGTTGGAAAATTTCATTTCTAGATTTGTTAGCGGTCACTAGCCCGTATTCGGATTTCAGAGATTCCTGGGATTTACCAACACGGTATTGAGATGAAACGAGGATTTCCCTATACTCAATAGCCAGGTCAACCTCGGATTGAACTCAATCCTGAGACAATCAACGGTACAAATACATAGGTCCCCGTTGATTCATCCAGATACCTACCAAGTTCAACGATGCTTAACTTCAGTACTCCGTGTATACCTGGCGCGAAGATGCATCCAAAGCACCATGACAAACCGCTAGATAGGTCATAATACAGTATTATATGACATACCTAATACAAAGCTTTATACGAAACAAAAGGTTCTCGTATTGAGAATTTCTTCCTAGTCAAACTTTATATTGCGGAGAGAGAGAATTACCATGCATTTTCTTTTATTGGAGAAATATTTCTGGTTATTGTTTTTCCGCTCGAGTTCTCTTGAGCAGAATTATCGTCTGAATTATTATAGTGATTAGCTTTGGTGGAAGTGGGGGAGTCATATCCCAATGTATGGGAGGAAGATAGCCAGGGTGAATGCGATAAAGAATCTGTGAAGATAGTTATTGATAAACTAAATGTGAAGACAGGCATACACAAAAAGCTTACTCTGTGGCTTAGGTGTAGGGAAAGGTGCCCCAAAAGATGTGTTAAGCTTCTACGAATCTGTGAAGACATGATAGAACTTTGAGGCTTATCTGTAGGGAAAGGTGCTCCAAAAGATGTGTTGAACTTCTACGAATCTGTGAAGACATGATAAAACTACAGCGGAAAATGGGGATAAGGTTGCAGGTTCCAATTTCACTCGGGACGGACTTTATCCAAAACAGATAGGTAAGGTTCGTTCTAGGAACGGCTAGATTTTTCCTATCCTATCCTTCTCTCTTCGATTTAGGGACTATATATACGACCTCCATTATTATAACAATTCCCTCTATGAACCTCGTAAAAAATATTCATTGACCAAATGTTAATTTTCAACTGGTTTAAATCACGGCACGGATCGTATTCCCTGTATACTATTTACAAAGATTTTTGGCAACCCTGTTTACTATTTACAAAGAGTTTGGCAACCAGACAAGAGAAACTTCCTCTCACACGCCATTATTATCATAATTATTACTATTATCACTATAGTAATTATTATTATGATTATTACTAAGTATTATTATTGCTCAATAGATGCGCCTTCAACCCCCTGCCCCGTCACTCGTCCTACTACAGAATGAATTGAATATTCTAACATAGGTATCTACACAGGGGGGCACAATGAGTGTAAACTCGGAATCAAGTTAAACTCTTGAATGAACCAATCTGATTGGCTAAAAAGATTGAAATAAACCAAGTATTGTTGACTTGCACATTGCATAATCAAAATAGATTCCAGGCGTTTATAAAAATGAAAGACAGGATTTGTTCAAGGGAGGAATGCAGGGATAGGGAGAGAGTGATAAACAGGGAAGAAGAGAGAAAGTGAGAGGGAGGTAGAAAGTGAGAAAATTAGAGAGAAGGAGCAAGAGATAGATAGAGAGGGAAAGAGGCAGGCAGGGAGAGAAAGAGAGAGAATGGAATACAGACCACTTGTCATTGGTTTGTCACATCTTGCAACTGACAGCTGTCAAAACTACGGGTGAGAAAATAACATGGAAAAGAGAGCAAGAAAAGGCGGAAGAAGGAAAGGAGGGAAACTCAAGAACAGGGAGGGAAAGATAGAGAGACGTGTTTATTTGTTTTCATTACCATAATCATCATACATTATTTCTCCCTCCTCCTCCTCTCTCCTTTTTTTTTACCAACTACAAAACATTTTATCTCTCTCTCTCACTTCGTCCCTAGACCTCTCTCTTTCTTTCATTTCCGCCCTGCCCCCTCTTCTCTCTCCCCTTTTTACTCTCTGTCTCTCCTACCTCTCACTCTCCCTTCCTCCACTTTTGAAGTGGCGATTTCCGTCACA
Source organism: Diaphorina citri (assembly GCF_000475195.1). Taxonomy (NCBI): domain Eukaryota; kingdom Metazoa; phylum Arthropoda; class Insecta; order Hemiptera; family Psyllidae; genus Diaphorina; species Diaphorina citri. Next base: position 42,095 of record NW_007378990.1, read on the forward strand.
AAACAGGTACACAAAGCTTCTCATAATAACAAAATAGGTACGTACTAACCTAAATGCTAATAATAATAACAACAACATAGGTATAGGTCAGGGCGGTATTTAGGGGGCCTCCCCCTCGAGCTAAATTTCCCCCCCCCTCTCCCCTTCTCCAACACACATCATTGTTAGGACTCTCGCTCCTACCCCAAAATCCTAGGTACGGCCTTGATACAGGCACATTCCAAAACCTCTTCAGACGATACGATGGTCGACACTTAATATAAAATTAATAAAACCTTGATAAATACCAGACGAGAGAGAGAGAGAAACACAGAGAGAGAGGGAGAGAGATAGAGAGAAAGAGAGAGAGATAGAGAAAGAGAGAGAGAAAGAGAGGGAGAAAGAAAGAGAGAGAGAGAGAGAGAGAGAGAGAGAGAGAGAGAGATAGATAGAGAGAAGGAGAGAGAGAAAGAGAGAGAGAGAAAGTGCCTATACACAGGGCTAGGCTAGGCTTTGACCTAGCATTGTGTATAACTATCATCAGCTGGGACGTAGAAAGAAAAGAAAAACTTTCGGTCGATCTATTTTTTGCTGAACTAAGGTACCCATGTGTTCTGAACGTGCATTATTCAAGTTTATACTTACAGAACTCTGAGATCTGAACAGTTATTCACATCAGGAACAGTTGTCACCTATCTATACACATCAGGGCTAGGCTAGGCTTGGCTTGGCTTTGACCTAGCATTGTGTATAACCATCATCAGCTGGGACGTAGAAAGAAAAGAAAAACTTTCGGTCGATCAATTTTTTGCTGAACTAAGTACCCATGTGTTCTGAACGTGCATTATTCAAGTTTATACTTACAGAACTCTGAGATCTGAACAGTTATTCACATCAGGAACAGTTGTCAACTTATTGGATTTGAGATCTCTGTAAGAAGAAAATCATAATGTTACATTATTACTGTTACATTATTGCGTTACGTTACATTTGCGTTACGTTACGTTACATAATGTTACATTATTACTTGGAGATATAACTTCCTTGTAGGTATTATTTGAGACTTTTCCGAAAAATATTTTTTTGATACATCAATGATGGACCAAGTGAACGAATTGGTTTTAAAAAAAGGTGACCTTTTATCAAAGGTGAATTTTATTTGTTACCGCCTAAAAATGGTCACAGGTGACCTGAAGAACATCTAGCCGTGGTAACCACCTTATTCCGATACCGTCACCCAACACACAATTTAGCATTTAGGTATACTTTTGTACAAGGTATAACATTCTTGACTTGGAGGGGTGGAGGGCTTCTACTCCTTAATAAATTTCCATATAGGGTTACTTACAGACTTTTCAAATGTGGACACGTTGAACATAAACTAGAAGGAACCGAATAGATGCTAGCTCGATCCAACCTTAGAACTTCTAGAGCAGTGGTGCCGTTCAGACTGGGGAACTCTCTCAGATCTCGGGCTTCAGACAAAATTCTGAAAAATAACACATTGGTATAAGTATGAGGAACATTCTTATATCTATGTGAGTAAAATTCACAGAGATTACCTAAGGTTTTCAAATTTAATATCCGGGCAGTTGCTACATATATTCAAACTTTTGCCTTGTTACATATTATGTTGTACCTCCCTACCTACAACCTATAAGTGGGTTTTTTTTATTATCAATGTAAAGGCAAATCCTCCATATTCATGTATGATAAACAGGTGAATTTTATTTGTTGGAGATATAACTTCCTTGTAGGCATTATTTGAGACTTTTCTTAAAAATACTTTTTTGATACATCAATGATGGACAAGTGTACGAATTGGTTTAAAAAAAAGGTGACCTTTTGTCATAGGTAAACTTTATTTGTTACCGCCTAAAAATGGTCACAGGTGAATTGGTTCCCCTTATAGGTCCTGTCCTGTCCTGAAGGTCCTGCCTGTCCTGCCGTGGTCTGCCTGCCTGCCTGTCTAGCCGTGGTAACCACCTTATTCCGATACCGTCACCAGGTAGTCACCCCAACACAAAATTTAACATTTATTGTACAAGGTATAAAATTCTTGACTTGGAGGGGTGGAGAGCTTCTGCTCCTTAATAAATTTCCATATAGGGTTACTTACAGACTTTTCAAATGTGGACACGTAGAACATAAACTAGAAGGAACCGAATAGATGCTGGCTCGATCCAACCTTAGAACTTCTAGAGCAGTGGTGCCGTTCAGACTGGGGAACTCTCTCAGGTCTCGGGCTTCAGACAAAATTCTGAAAAATAACACATTGGTATAAGTATGAGGAACGTTCTTATATCTATGTGAGGAGTAAAATTCACAGAGATTACCTAAGGTTTTCAAATTTAATTTCCGGGCAGTTGCTATATTCAAACGTTTGCCTTGTTACATATTATGTCGTACCTCCCTACCTATAACCTATAAGTGGTTTTTCTTTATTGTCAGTGAAAAGGCAAATCCTCCATATTCATGTATGATAAACACAAAACTCTAAGGTACCTACCTAGGCCATTACTCGGAAAAAGACAAAAGAACATCAGTCCTCCATTCATTATCCAAAAGCTAACAGACTTCCTTCCTGCCTAAAGATATTACAAAGGGAAGGAAGCGGCGAAAAAGCTTTTGTTAATGCACAAAATATCCATTTTCCTGTGGTATACGCATTTGATATTCCACACCTCACTTTATGCGTAACATATTCAATATAATAGGACTGGCGGATAATATTGGGTTAAGGGCTGGAATCTTGGAAAAACGTCAGCCTTATGTTTCTTGAATACAAATAGGAGGCTTCCTATACATAAAAAGAGGAGGCTCGTGTACCTAAGGAATACTTTATGCTTATGCCACGAGTGACTTTCTACTATTTTTGCTGTTTTCTAATACCGACATATTCACAGCAAAAACATTGAGCTGAAATTACCAAGCCTTGTCTTGCAACTCCGGACCAGCGCTATAATTATAATTATAGCAAAGCTTGAAGTACGAGTAGGTAAGTAGGGATTCAAAGACGGTTGCGCCTAATATAGGCATTTTTGGTTGTTTGTTGCCTGGTTGCCAGGTAGGTAGGTAGGTATCTTAGGTACCTAAAATATGTAGGTAATAGCTAAGCTCGCGAGAGACCTAAGTAGGTATAACCTTGTAAAATATGTAGGTAATAGCTAAGCTCGCGAGAGACCTAAGTAGGTATAACCTTGAGAGAAAGCTGAAGCATTATTAAAATAATTAGGCACGTACCTACATAGAGGTACGGAAAAGAAAATTTCAAATTCCCCTAACATGTTTTCCAGCCCGCCTACTTCTCTATTGGGATTGCCAAGTCTGCTTGTCACTTATTGACTCGCCTTTTGGGAGTAAAAAATAATGGAAAAAATTCAATGTTTAGGTTCAGGTATTATGTAGTCTTGTACAAAAAAATATAATGTTTTCCAGCCCGCCTACTTCTCTATTGGGATTGCCTTGCCAAGTCTGCTTGTCACTTATTGACTCGCCTTTTGGGAGTAAAATATAATGGAAAAAATTCAATGTTTAGGTATTAACTATCGTTAGTAAGTTTGTTAGTTCATCTAAATTCCCCAAGGCATTACATAATATAGACAGCTCTTCAGTATGTACAGACCAGTACAGTGTACCTGTACATAGGCTGAATTTTCCTTTCTGCCTAACAATCGATTTCATCTCAACCCGTCTTCAGGGTGATATCACTTTCAATCACATCAGTGATCAATTTCAATCACCCACCATTTGCAGTCAATATCATCAGGGGAGGAAAATAAATAAAACAAATTTTAAATTTATTCCGAAATGTGTTTAAAAGGAAAATTGAACAGAAAAAAAGGGGAGACTGACTGTTCATTTACAATACACGAGAACGTGACTGACATACTGATTAGAGGTGAAATTTTCCATTGGAATTTTAGAACGGGGGAAAAACTGCAGTCAATATCATCAGGGGAGGAAAATAAATAAAACAAATTTTAAATTTATTCCGAAATGTGTTTAAAAGGAAAATTGAACAGAAAAAAAGGGAAGACTGTTCATTTACAATACACGAGAACGTGACTGACATACTGATTAGAGGTGAAATTTTCCATTGGAATTTTAGAACGGGGGAAAAACTAGTCATGAGAAGATAGTAGGTAGGTAGGTACCTGGCAAATTATTTTTCAATCTTGTGTGACACTTTCCTAAGGGAAAAATGTTGCTCTAAATTCTCTAAAAGGACGTTTTCCTTTTGGAACGAGAAACAAATTAAAAAGGCTGTCAGTTTACTTTGCAAAAGATATTGAGAAAGCTTTTGTTGAACTCCTTTTGCCTGGCAAATTATTTTTCAATCTTGTGTGACACTTTCCTAAAAATGTTGCTCTAAATTCTCTAAAAGGACATTTTCCTTTTGGAACGAGAAACAAATTAAAAAGGCTGTCAGTTTACTTTGCAAAAGATATTGAGAAAGCTTTTGTTGAACTCCTTTTGGGAGCCTAAATTCCCTTCGTCAAATTTGTCTGATACTTTGCTATGAATTTCATCAAAAGTTTTGATTTGATTTGTTCATAATGCTTTTCTATTAAGAAACTCTTGTCATTCTAAAGTGTTTGTGTAGGTACAATCTAACTAATCTTTGTTTAAGACTTTTGTTAGCTGAATTCTTCGAACATCCCAAGTTCCTGACAGATAATGGAATTGGCGGATTACATTACTCAATATTTTATCCATCTCATTTCTGTCAATTTATTCTTCCAAAACATTTCCACAGTGTGGGTGGAAGAGTGTCATATCTTTCATCATTTTAACCTTCGAGTATACCCTTACGTATTCCTCTTGTTGACACAATATCCAATGAACTCACATCAGAAATAGAAATTTGAAGTGACGTGCATATAAAACATATTGTAGCAGGAGAAGAGCATATTGAAATATTCAAGTGGGAGGTAAATGAAAACCAAATAAAAGAAAGGGAATAATCCATTTAGCTCTATAGTAAGAGTCCCAATTCATACCTTTAACAAGATAAAATAGAACACAGTTACCAGTTACGTCAGAGAAAGTTCTTGTAAAGGTAGACCATTCAAAAGAGAAAGTTAAACCTTTTGGATATTGGAACCAAAATCAAAGGGTGTTGTGATTGTTATGAACTTACAATTTTCGAAGCTTGGGAAGAAAGGCGAACGCATTTGGATGTACAGCAACCAGTGGATTGCCTTTGAGTTCCAGCAGGCCCAGACCTTTGCAATGCTGAAGAATACCATCCTGGATATATTTGATTCTGTAATTCAAAAGAGAAAGTTAAACCTTTTGGATATTGGAACCAAAATCAAAGGGTGCTGTGATTGTTATGAACTTACAATTTTCGAAGCTTGGGAAGAAAGGCGAACGCATTTGGATGGACAGCAACCAGTGGATTGCCTTTGAGTTCCAGCAGGCCCAGACCTTTGCAATGCTGAAGAATACCATCCGGGATGTATTTGATTCTGTTTCTCTCAGGTCTCGGGCTTCAGACAAAATTCTGAAAAATAACAAATTAGTATACATTTGAGGAACATTCTTGTATATTTGACGATCATATGTAAGTAAAATTCACAGATCTAACGTAAGGTTTTCAAATTTGACTTCTGGGCAGTTGCTGGATTCAAACTTTTGCTTTATTGTACCTACCTATCTACTAACCTATAAGTGGTTTTTATTCTTTTATGAAGAAAAAAAGCAAATTATACTCCATATTCATGTATTATAAACACAAAACTTGAAGGTGGGCCATTACTCAGAAAAAGACAAAGGAACATCAGTCCTCCATTCATTATCCAAAAGCTAACAGACTTCCTTCCTGCCTAAAGATATTATAAAGGGAAGGAAGCGCCGAAAGAGCTTTTGTTAATGCACAAAATATCCATTTTCCTGTGGTACACGCATTTGATATTCCACACCTCACTTTATGCGTAACATATTCAATATAATAGGACTGACGGATAATATTGGGTTAAGGGCTGGAATCTTGGAAAAACGTCAGCCTTATGTTTGTTGAATACAAATAGGAGGCTTCCTATACATAAAACAAAACTCTAAGATACCTAGGCCCATTACTCGGAAAAAGACAAAAGAACATCAGTCCTCCATTCATCCAAAAGCTAACAGACTTCCTTCCTGCCTAAAGATATTTTAAAGGGAAGGAAGCGGCGAAAAAGCTTTTGTTAATGCACAAAATAAACATTTATGCGTACCTCACTTTATGCGTAGGTAACATATTCAATATAATAGGACTGGCGGATAATATTGGGTTAAGGGCTGGAATCTTGGAAAAACGTCAGCCTTATGTTTGTTGAATACAAATAGGAGGCTTCCTATACATAAAAAGAGGAGGCTCGTGTACCTAAGGAATACTTTATGCCACGAGTGACTTTCTACTATTTTTGCTGTTTTCTAATACCGACATATTCACAGCAAAAACATTGAGCTGAAATTACCAAGCCACATGTCTCCCCATCTCCGCATTTTGTCTACACTAGGACAAAACATATATTGTGTCTGCTAGGTAACGAATACTGTATGTAGTCTTGTACAAAAAAATATAATGTTTTCCAGCCCGCCTACTTCTCTATTGGGATTGCCAAGTCTGCTTGTCACTGTTTTCCAGCCCGCCTACTTCTCTATTAGGATTGCCAAGTCTGCTTGTCACTTATTGACTCGCCTTTTGGGAGTAAAAAATAATGGAAAAAATTCAATGTTTAGGTACCTATTAACTATCGTTAGTAAGTTCGTTAGTTCATCTAAATTCCTCAAGGCATTACATAATATTATAGACAGCTCTTCAGTATGTACAGACCTCTTTATTTATTTATTTTGACAGAAAATTCGTCTGAAATGCCCACCCCGGTACTACAGTGCATTTCTTCAGGGTGGAAGTATGTACAGACCAGTACAGTGAACCTGTACACAGGCTGAATTTTCCTTTCTGCCTAACAATCGATTTCATCTCAACCCGTCTTCAGGGTGATATCACTTTCAATCACATCAGTGATCAATTCAGGTATTAACTATCGTTAGTAAGTTCGTTAGTTCATCTAAATTCCCCAAGGCATTACATAATATAGACAGCTCTTCAGTATGTACAGACCAGTACAGTGTACCTGTACACAGGCTAAATTTTCCTTTCTGCCTAACAATCGATTTCATCTCAACCCATCTTCAGGGCGATATCACTTTCAATCACATCAGTGATCAATTTCAATCACCCACCATTAGCAGTCAATATCATCAGGGGACGAAAATAAATAAAACAAATTTTAAATTTATTCCGAAATGTGTTTAAAAGGAAAATTGAACAGAAAAAAAGGGAAGACTGTTCATTTACAATACACGAGAACGTGACTGACATACTGATTAGAGGTGAAATTTTCCATTGGAATTTTAGAACGGGGGAAAAACTAGTCATGAGAAGATAGTAGGTAGGTAGGTACCTGGCAAATTATTTTTCAATCTTGTGTGACACTTTCCTAAGGGGAAAATGTTGCTCTAAATTCTCTAAAAGGACATTTTCTTTTTGGAACGAGAAACAAATTAAAAAGGCTGTCAGTTTACTTTGCAAAAGATATTGAGAAAGCTTTTGTTGAACTCCTTTTGGGAGCCTAAATTCCCTTCGTCAAATTTGTCTGATACTTTGCTATGAATTTCATCAAAAGTTTTGATTTGATTTGTTCATAATGCTTTTCTGTTGAGAAACTTTTGTCATTCTAAAGTGTTTGTGTAGGTACAATTCTAACTAATCTTTGTTTAAGACTTTTATTAGCTGAATTCTTCGAACATCCCAAGTTCCTGACAGACAATGGAATTGGCGGATTACATTACTCAATATTTTATCCATCTCATTTCTGTCAATTTATTCTTCCAAAACATTTCCACAGTGTGGGTGGAAGAGTGTCATATCTTTCATCATTTTAACCTTCGAGTATACCCTTACGTATTCCTCTTGTTGACACAATATCCAATGAACTCACATCAGAAATAGAAATTTGAAGTGACGTGCATATAAAACATATTGTAACAGGAGAAAAGCATATTGAAATATTCAAGTGGGAGGTAAATGAAAACCAAATAAAAGAAAGGGAATAATCCAGTTAGCTCTATAGTAAGAGTCCCAATTCATACCTTTAACAAGATAAAATAGAACACAGTTACCAGTTACGTCAGAGAAAGTTCTTGTAAAGGTAGACCATTCAAAAGAGAAAGTTAAACCTTTTGGATATTGGAACCAAAATCAAAGGGTGTTGTGATTGTTATGAACTTACAATTTTCGAAGCTTGGGAAGAAAGGCGAACGCATTTGGATGTACAGCAACCAGTGGATTGCCTTTGAGTTCCAGCAGGCCCAGACCTTTGCAATGCTGAAGAATACCATCCGGGATGTATTTGATTCTGTTCCCTGACACGGATCTGCGAACAAGGAAATTCTTTGTTAGGCCAGCCACTCACTTTCAAGTAGACCTGACAGGTCTCCCTGATAATGTGTGTGCTCATCAGGTATCAGGTAGACTTGACGGGCGAACCTTTTCACAGCCGTAACTGTCTACCTGATACTAAGTGGCTGGCCTTAGCTTTTAAATCTCCAGCCAGAGTCATGTTGTACGTTCGTTTGTCAACATTTAGGCTTTAAGTGACGTTCCAGTCTAGTCAAGTGGTTGTTAGTTTCAATTATATTTGTAGCCGTGCAGAAGTGCATTTTTTCTAACTTTTGGACTGAAATACTACAAGACATCAATGGTATTTACAAGAGCAAAATTGGCCACCAGCTGGACTGGCTTTTGGCCTCGTATAATCAGGCCATAAAAGAGGCTGAATAAACCCGCAATACTAAGGACTAGAGACCGGTCACCCATTCATAGTATAAACGCCATAATGCTAACTCGAAAAGAATTGGCCATTGGTACTTACAGCTCCTGCAGATTTGTCAGCTTAGTGAGGGCTTTCGGTATTTCGTCCAAATGGTTGTCATCCAACTCTCTGAAAACAAAACGGAGAGTTTTATTAAACTTTCAGCCTGTGCGGCAAATTGCGACAAACTGTGAATATATTATGCGCCAGATATATGTGACACATCATGAAGTTGGATGATGTGAGGAATTTAAAGTCCTAGCTGTCAGGATAAATAATGGTGTCAAATGGCCTGTTTAGTTGTACCTAACATTGTGCCTAGATTTAGATATGTTGTAGATACATAGTACCTATACAACAATTTTGCTAGAAAGGAAGGAATTTGAATTGTGTTAAGCACAAATGCTTGTCAAAAATGTCGTTCAACCGCGAAACACACTACCCTGAATTTTACAATTTGACTTGGACTCGAACCACCAACTTCCAGATCCAGAGTCCACCGTGTGTTATTCACTACACCACTGAGGTTGGCTCACAACAATTTTACTATGATACCTAGAGGAACCTAGGTATGTAACAGTTGTGACAAACTAAATTCATTTTTCAACCAGGTTGAAGAGCTGGGGAGGTATTTTGAACGTGCACCCTACCCCATACATTGTCACAGCTCTGGACTGTCAGAGGTTACATTTTGCACTCTTTATTTATGTCTATCACTAATAGGACAGTTTTTTTTTCTATCCCGAGTTTTTCAGCGATTGTTTATGTCAGTTCTTCACTTTCAGCTCTGCAGAGGACGTTATGCTATTATGAGATTTATACATTTTTTACGCATTTGAAACATACATTTTATATGCTTTTTTCGAGTTGTAAAAGATAAATATAATTTTATCCTCCGTTGACGTCTAAATAGGATACAGACTCCATTTACCCGAGGACCGGAGGGTACCGGTGTACCTCTCCGGATTCTAAACTAGTGCTTCAGTGAAATGAAAAACTTACTCAAACAAAGGATCCCTCCGCGGCCCCTAAAGGTGGACTGAAATCTGAGGAAGTATCCTTTAGAAATATTTAACATTCTTGCCTAATTTCATTTTGAAAATGAACAAACCGTTTGAAAGTCATGGTGGCAAGAACAAACAGATAAACACAAAACAGGATATACAGAGAAATAGAAAGAGAGAGAGAAAGCAAAAGAGAAAAGAAAGACAGAAAGAAAGGAACAGAAGGACTCTGTCACTCCTTGAAAGAGAGAGAGAGATTCAAAAAGAGAAAGAGATAGATAGAGGAGAGAGAGAGAGAGAGAGAGAGAGAGAAAGAAAATGAAAGAGAAAGGGAGGGAGAAAGAGAGAGGGAAAAACATCTTTCACTCGACAAGAACCGTCCACACTGATTATCTTTCACATTATTTTATCTAAATGGAAAATGAAATTCTTGATTTAATACTGAGATTTGACTCTTTTCGTTCAAAAACAGAAAACTCCAAATTCTTATGTACTTACAGGACTCGTAAAGCCGTCAAATTGGTGAAAGCATCCTCATTCTCTCCCTCCCCCCTCCCCTCCATTTCTTACTCCTCCTCCTCCCTCCCTCCTTCTATCTATCTGAAGTCAGTTGACCGTAGAAAGCGTTCAGACAGTAAACTCTACTGTCTGTTATGTACACAGACAGCGATTTTGCGCACATCTATACCTACATAGTTTGAGCTACACCCGACTACACATCAACTACCCTGTTTACTTACTGGACAGTTTAAATTTAGACTACACTGTTCATTCGACGCACATGAGAAGTTTGTACTAAATTTAGCTGAACTGAAAAAGTGGTGCCGTGCCACCTTATGTTTAATTAGAGTTGACAATGTACCGACTAACATTGTTAAATTGAAGTTGACAATACACTAAAGTTCGGTTAAAAGAGCTAGGTATAGAGTGACGTACAAATTACAATTACCCACCCATTTATAAAATGGCAGGGGGTCTATATTTCTGGTGTCTGTGTTAGATTATACCAAAATTATAGTTATATCATAGTCATAATACAGATGAAAAAAGGCTTAAATAGGTAGTGATGGAAATAGAAAACAGTCAAGAAGAATCCAAAATTCTCTAAAAACAAACTTCTAAAGTTCAGACCAAAGTTGACTAGAGCAAAACTTTGGAAAGTTTCTCTCAAACTTCCTGAGCTGATGTTATTTGTCCCTGTGTGTGTGTGCTACATGCCAATAACGTTCTCATCATGATATGAAAATTCAAATTTTTTGCTTATCACAAAATTTTCGGAAATTTTTTGCTGTCTAGACTGAATTTGAACTTTTTGTGATTCCCCAGAATGAAGAAAAAGAACAGAAGCGAAAGAAAAACATATCATTACATTATTTCCCTCCAAGATATGGGACATTTTTTTTAGGTTACGGAAATTCTTAATTGAAAAGTTTTGGCAATATCTGTGGAAACTGTTCCTCTATTGAAAAAGATAAGGAAATTATAGGTTACGGAAATTCTTAATTGAAAAGTTTTGGCAATATCTGTGGAAACTGTTCCTCTATTGAAAAAGATAAGGAAATTATTAAGTAGGAGTATTTTCCAAAGAGACCACAAAAATCGTCTAAAAAGTATTTCCATAATGATATTTGAAGGCAAAAAGGAACAAAATTGCCCCCGGATAAAATAACAAATACCTATATTGTAGGTAGCTACCAAATGCTCAACTTTTTTGCCTGAACATAAAAACTCCCTAGTCTGACACAAGGGATGTTTACCAATGTTTGTGGTAATAAGTATAAATATTTTACATTTCCATAATAATATTTGAAGGCAAAAAGGAACAAAATTGCCCCCGGATAAAATAACAAATATGTACCTATATTGTAGGTAGCTACCAAATGAGATTTTCAATCTCAACTTTTTTGCCTGAACATAAAAACTCCCTAGTCTGACACAAGGGATGTTTACCAATGTTTGTGGTAATAAGTATAAATATTTTATCTCTTAGGACAGATGATATAATATAAATACCTAGCTATTTATATTTTTCTATAGTCTTATCAGAAATGTTTAGATAAGTAATTTTATAAATTTCATTTAATTAATATGTAATTTTTATTAATTTTATTTACTATTGTTCTTATGTTTCAGAGTTAACCTACAGAATTGGACCGAGAGCCCGATAATCCTGAAACAGAGCGCTCAAAAGTTGTAGTTTTCAGGATAATGTGGCATAGGTAGTAACTTAGTAACCGTATTATTGGGGATGAGGAAGGCATACCTTTGTCTAAATTACCTGAAATACCTACATAATAGTAGGTAGTTATTTATACCTATTGCCTACTGTTCGAATGAGACTGTTAATATTGTTGACCCACGACGCAAAGGACCACAAGTGATCCAATTAAACACTTAAATGTATTTTATCCCTTCGATTCCTTTCAGTTTAGTGCGTGCCAAAGTTTGTTTAAAAATTGGCTCGAGTTTAATATCATGTGCGTGCTTTACTATATCATTATGGTCAAGTTTTTCAGAGGATAGATATTAAAATCTATTCAAATGATAAAAATGTTGAGAAAGGCTGTGGGTTTTTATAAAGTTGACGTTTTTGTGAACTTGGCGTTTAGTAGCACTGCTGATAGTTTTCATTAATTATACTGCCGTGCTTTCATTGTATTAATCTTCCTTGACGACAAAAAAAAAAATTGTCTTACAACTCCGGACCAGCGCTATAATTATAATTAGGTATAGCAAAGCTTGAAGTACGAGTAGGTAAGTAGGGATTCAAAGACGGTTGCGCCTAATATAGGCATTTTTGGTTGTTTGTTGCCTGGTTGCCAGGTAGGTAGGTATCTTAGGTACCTAAAATATGTAGGTAATAGCTAAGCTCGCGAGAGACCTAGGTAGGTATCACCTTGAGAGAAAGCTGAAGCATTATTAAAATAATTAGGCACGTACCTACATAGAGGTATACGGAAAAGGAAATTTCAAATTCCCCTACCCTAAAAAAAGCACACCTGTTTTTGAAAATAAAAAATGGGCTGTGAAAAATTTTAACTTTTTTTGTTTGTTCGTGAAAAATATAAGTAGATTTATTTTTATTTCAAGTTCATTTATTTTTCACGAAACATTCATCAACTGGCCCCTAAAAAAAGCACGCCTGTTTTTGAAAATAAAAAATGGGCTGCGAAAAATTTAAACTTTTTTTGTTTGTTCGTGAAAAATATAAGTAGATTTATTTTTATTTCAAGTTCATTTATTTTTCACGAAACATTCATCAACTGGCAGCATTTGAAACATACATTTTATATGCTTTTTTCGAGTTATAAAAGATAAATATAATTTTATCCTCCGTTGACGTCTAAATAGGATACAGACTCCATTTACCCGAGGGCCGGAGGGTACCGTTGTAGCTCTCCGTATTCTAAACTAGTGCTTCAGTGAAATGAAAAACTTACTCAAACAAAGGATTCCTCCGAGGCCCCTAAAAATGGACTGAAATCTGAGGAAGTATCCTTTAGAAATATGTATTTAACATTCTTGCCTAATTTCATTTTGAAAATGAACAAACCGTTTGAAAGTCATGGTGGCAAGAACAAACAGATAAACACTAAACAGACGTACTAAAATCTAAATGGAAAATGGAATTCTTGATTTAATACTGAGATTTGACTCCTTTCGTTCAAAAACAGAAAACTCCAAATTCTTATGTACTTACAGGACTCGTAAAGCCGTCAAATTGGTGAAAGCATCCTCATCAATGTCTGAAATGGAATTCCTCTTCATCAACCTGTAAGAAAAACAGAAATTAATCAACAGTTATTTAACCATCAGAAATTAATCATCAGTTAACTGATGAAGAAAATTTGGGTCGAAATTTCAGAGAAAAAGCTTTCAATGTCTGATTATTACAGTCCGATGTCATAAAATATCTAAATAGGTCGCAGTGCCATAGGGCTTGAAGAACCGATGGATGGCCCTACTTATGCCAATATCAATTTACAGTCTGATGGGTATATAACCGGAAGATTTTAGCCTGACATTAAACTGAAAAGAGACCTTTAATGAAAGTATCTATTAGAATGGTTCAGCAACATCATCTGCGAATCTCTTCAACTTAAAATCGGACTAATTGAGGGTACATACATAATTAGATCGCGATTCCAAACCAAAGTCGTTCCCAATCTTCCCTTCACTTTGGTCTACTTTTCCCAACTTGGGGTTCTTAATACTGTACCTTTCTATTCACTCTTCTGTGAGTGGGGATCAGTGGGAAGTAAGCTTTGAGTGTCATTCTACCTACTTCATCCCATCTTGACAACCTCAGTGGTGCGGTGGGTAACGCGTTGGATTTTGGATCTGGAGGTTATTGGTTCAAGTCTATGTCAAGTCATAAAATTCATCTAGGTACCTATAATAATAATAATTAGGGAACGATATTTGTGACAAGCATTTAAGTATGGTTAACACAATTAAAATTGTGACAAGCATTTAAGTATGCTTAACACAATTAAAATTGTGACAAACCTTTAAATTAATATGCTTAACACAATTCAAATTGTGACAAGTAGTGTTCTGCTTACGTAATTTTCAACAATTTACAACTTTCATAAAAATTAGAGGAGAAGAAGAGGCGAGAGAGAGAGAAAAGAGCAATAATTCACAAAAATGAAAATAATTATGCGACTACATGCTCTCGGGTGTTCATAAATTGCATTCCAGGACCTTTTTTTTGCGAGCGGTACTCAAAAGTTGTAGTTTTCAGGATAATGTGACATAGGTAGTAACTTAGTAACAGTATTATTGGGGATGAGGAAGGCATACCTTTGTCGAAATTACCTGAAATACCTACATAATAGTAGGTAGTTATTTATACCTATTGCCTACTGTTCGAATGAGTGAGACTGTTAATATTGTTGACCCACGACGCAAAGGACCACAAGTGATCCAATTAAACACCTAAATGTATTTTATCCCTTCGATTCCTTTCAGTTTACTGCGTGCCAAAGTTTGTTTAAAAATTAGCTCGAGTTTAATATAATATGCGTGCTTTACTATAATTATGGTCAAGTTTTTCAGAGGATAGATATTAAAATCTATTCAAATGATAAAAATGTTGAGAAGGGCTGTGGATTTTTATAAAGTTGACGTTTTTGTGAACTTGGCGCTGCGTGCCAAAGTTTGTTTAAAAATTAGCTCGGGTTTAATATAATATGCGTGCTTTACTATCATTATGGTCAAGTTTTTCATAGGATAGATATTAAAATCTATTCAAATGATAAAAATGTTGAGAAGGGCTGTGGATTTTTATAAAGTTGACGTTTTTGTGAACTTGGCGTTTAGTAGCACTGCTGATAGTTTTCATTGATTATACTGCCGTGCTTTCATTGTATTAATCTTCCTTGCCAGCCTAGTTAGCTTGGTTGGTGGCACGTCTGCCTTGTAAGCGCTAGGCCGTGGGTTCGATTCCCGCCCGGGGCGGATTTTATCCTGATGGGATAATGTTCGTTCATTTTTTTTTCTTTTTTTCGACGGAAACTTTTTTTTATTGTCACTCCGGAAAATTCCTATAGACAATTTTTTTCCCCTTTTTTTTAGTCGAGTTTTCAGTAGCAGCTATTTATTATGACAATCATATTTTGCGAGTGGCGGATGGATTTCTTTCATGTTGTGAAGGGCTTTCTTTGAATTTCAAACCACATTAACAGAACAGTAAAATGGAAACTCATTTTTACTGTGGTATAATAATAAAACGAAGAGACTAATTTTTACTGGGGTAAAATTATGTAAAATTGTGTTTCACTTATGTTATCTCATGTGTAAAAATAGATGAAAAAGAACAGTAATTGGGTTAAAACTTGGCATATTACAAATTACCTACAAGAACATGTGATTGAAAATTAATCGATTTTCTTCCATATCTTATCTACTACTTTTGTAATCTATTACACAGGGAGTGTTACATCTCCACTAACCATGTTCAAAATTCACACAAGGAAGTGTTGAATTCTCCACTAAACATGTTCTAAGTCCAACCAAAGGGAGTCAATCACATCTCCACTAATCATATGTTCTAAATTCTACTCAAGAGAACTGTAATGTTGACATCTCCACCAATAAAAAAAATAAAAATTCTTCCGAATTCCTATTCACGCCACTGCTATATCGATGTACAAAAAAACACCCGACTAAGTTTTATTTTATTTGGAGTGTTGACATCTCCACTAATCAGGTTCAAAATTCATACAAGGGAGTGATGAATTATCGACTAAACATGTTCTAAGTCCAACCAAAGGGAGTCAATCACATCTCCACTAATCATATGTTCTAAATTCTACTCAAGAGAAGTGTAATGTTGACATCTCCACCAATAAAAAAATAAAAATTCTTCCGAATTCCTATTCACGCCACTGCTATATCGATGTACAAAAAAACACCCGACTAAGTTTTATTTTATTTGTTTTTTATTTCCATTTCAATATAGTTGTTTTAATGTGCGAGAGAGACAGAGAGTGCGAAATAAAGGAAGGAAGCAATGAGACAGAGAATATCGTTCGTTAAAAAAATATGACTGTGTAAGACTCATAAAACAAGAGCTCTACACTCTGTTGATGAAGTGTTGATACAAAACTCGCCTGGTAATCAGGAGAGTGTGGGTTTAATTCCAGCCGATCAATGGATGGAATTTTGCCGTCAGTATTATTCGAAAATAATAATAATAATAATAATAATAATCAACGCTTTGGAGAGGGACAGAGAGTGCGAAATAAAGGAAGGAAGCAATGAGACAGAGAATATCGTTCGTTAAAAAAAATATGACTGTGTAAGACTCATAAAACAAGAGCTCTAACACTCTGTTGATGAAGTGTTGATATAGAACTCGCCTGGTAATCAGGAGAGTGTGGGTTCAATTCCAGCCGATCAATGGATGGAATTTTGCCCTCAGTATTATTCGAAAATATGACCATGATGGTAGATAGTACATAGGTAGTAGCTTACATCAACCCCAAGCCTACTACTGGCGTAAAGGGACTTTAGTCTTAGTCGAGCAGTATAAAAAGCTTACGTTTAGTATCAATTTTTATGGGTTCCTTCTACAGTTGGTTTCTATCCCTACATAACGTACCAATTACCTAATGATAAACCAATCCATTCAACTGACTGCTCCATACAATTTTATATTTCCTAGATCAGAGGTTCTCAACCGGTGGTACGCGTACCACTGGTGGTACGCGGATACATTTTATGTGGTACGCAGTCATATATTAATAATAACAATAAAAAATGTTGAATGGTGGGGTTTTAAGACTATAATTAATCAAAATAATTGATAAATATTTGTAGCCGTGCAGAAGTGCATTTTTTCTAACTTTTGGACTGAAATACTACAAGACATCAATGGTATTTACAAGAGCAAAATTGGCCACCAGCTGGACTGGCTTTTGGCCTCGCATAATCAGGCCATAAAAGAGGCTGAATAAACCCGCAATACTAAGGACTAGGGACCGGTCACCCATTCATAGTATAAACGCCATAATCCTAACTCAAAAAGAATTGGCCATTGGTACTTACAGCTCCTGCAGATTTGTCAGCTTAGTGAGGGCTTTCGGTATTTCGTCCAAATGGTTGTCATCCAACTCATTCGAATTCTCTTCTTCCTCTATTTTGGAAAGCTTTGGATTATGGGTAGGTACCTACAGGTGTTTCTTTTTACAATCAAATTATTTATCAATGTGGATCATAGGTTTTTCCTGACACGAGGAAAACTTTGAGTATATGTGGTGATTGATTGAAAATAAATACACTTTTGCAATACCTACTAACCCATAGTTAAGATTGCCTAACTTTGAGACCAAAATAATTTGTCAATAAACTAAATCCAATTAGAAAACCCACTAAGAGTCAGGAAGAGATTGTAGGAAGGACTTGTCAAAAAGGTAAAAAGGATATAAAAGATGATCTTCTAGTTTAAAGTGAATAAAAGGTGAGAGAGTTCAGGGGTAAGAGAAAAATAGTTTAGGTCTCTCTTCTGTCTATGGGAGAGGATATAAAGTGATAGGAGCTCATAAGGTAATCTGTCAGTCAAATGTATTTACCGAGGAGGGTTCCAATAATCCCAAGGGATGAATAACTAGAGCGATACGGAAGAGAGAGAGAGAAAGAGAGAGAGAGAGAAAGAGAGAGAGAGAGAAAGAGAGAGAGATAGAGAGAGAGAGAGATAGAGAGAGAGAAAGAAAGAGAGAGAGAAGATAGAGAGAGAGAGAGTCATAAGGGAGAGAGAGGGAGAGTCGTAAGAGAGAGAGAAGGAGACAAGGGAGAGAAAAGAGAAGGAGACAAGGGAGAGAAAGAAAGAAGGGAAGAGAGAGAGAAAGATACTAGGAAGGGCAAGGGAGAGGGAAAGAGAGAATGAGGAAAAGGTAGGATGGAGAGGGGAAATTGAAAGGGGATATCTATTCCTTATTCTCATTCTCTCCCCCTCCTCCATGTCCCCCTTCTCTCCTTTTCTCCCTCCCCCTCTCTATGTTACCTTTTTCTCTTTAAATCCGGATGTGTTTACTTTACCAAAGTTCGTAAAACAAACCCGTAGAATTAGTACGGTCCAACATAGGAATGCTATCGTTAGGAATACGAAAGAAAGGAGACTGAGCTTTTAAATTTCAGAGCTCGTTAAGTTTAGGTTTAGACATCTTTCTGACAACTCTTTTAGCCATTCTAAAATTCTAAATTTCCAGCATAGCCATTCTAAATTTCCAGCATAAAAACATCGCCCTTAAATGAGAGACAGACTCTTTAATTCTTGGAATTTTTCAATCAAACAAATAGCTAAGAAATGATGCTATCGTTAGGAATACGAAAGAAAGGAGACTGAGCTTTTTAATTTCAGAGCTCGTTCAGTTTAGGTTTAGACATCTTTCTGACAACTCTTTAGGTTTAGACATCTTTCTGACAACTCTTTTAGCCATTCTAAAATTTCCAGCATAAAAACATCGCCCTTAAATGAGAGACAGACTCTTTAATTCTTGGAATTTTTCAATCAAACAAATAGCTAAATTTCACTCAGAGGCCCTCTTTCAGATAACAATTGAAAATACATAAGTGGTCTGTAGCAGCAAGTGTGGTCGTACCAAGAATCTGAAACAGGAAAATGTAGGGGTGTTCTTCTCTAATCTCGGTCGCGACCATTTTTTTCACGATGCGTAAACTTTATCGTTCCGACAATAGCATAGGCAGTGAGTGTATTAAGGTAGGTAGGGGTAGGTAGGTATATCTATTACAGTGGAAAAGATTTATAGTGAAACGGTAGGAAAAGAGGTACAAAGGCAAAGATATGGATGGCACTTGTAGGCAGTGTATTAAGGTAGGTAGGTATATCTATTACAGTGGAAAAGATTTATAGTGAAACGGTAGGAAAAGAGGTACAAAGGCAAAGATATGGATGGCACTTTGAGAGAAAAAAAAAACTTCATGCATAAATGTTGAGAGAGAGAGAGAGAGAGAGAGAGAGAGAGAGAGAGTAGAAAAAGTTGAAAAGTTTGTCTTCGTCTCTTCCACTTTGTTTATCCGGATAATGGAAATTGACCTTTCCACATCCAACATCCTCTTCCTCTTCCTATCCACTTTAGAGTGAAGGATGGGATAAAGGAAATAACTTGATATTGTGTACAGTTCCACCTTTCTATTCACTCTTCTGTGAGTGGGGATCAGTGGGAAGTAAGCTGATAGTGTCATTCTACCTACTTGATCCTATCTTTCCAACCTCAGTGTTGCGGTGGGTAGCGCGTTGGATTTCGGATCTGGAGGTTATTGGTTCAAGTCTATGTCAAGTCATAAAATTTATCTAGGTACCTATAATAATAATAATTAGGGAACGATATTTGTGACAAGCATTTAAGTATGGTTATAACACAATTAAAAGTGTGACAAACATTTAAGTATGCTTAACACAATTAAAATTGTGACAAACCTTTAAATTAATATGCTTAACACAATTAAAATTGTGACAAGCATTTAAGTATGCTTAACACAATTAAAAATTCCTGATCTGATCCCTAACCCTAAGGCAATTCTCCTTATGGATGGTTCTTTTCAGTTTAATGCTGTCCAATTATACTACCTAGTATTTTATTATTTTATTCAATTTTTATTATTATTTATTTTTTTTTTACAACAGTGATATTGTATTTTTGAACATAGAAAATACATACTAGTAGCGTATAAATAATAATATCGGCAGGTCCTCTGACTCCTACAAGTAATTTATTCCGCCGATGTAGGTATGTAGTATGTACCTAGGTACTTATATTTTCTTCTCCTATAAGAATAGGAACTTCGTTAGCATTTCAGCTACAAAATCTAAGTCGGTATAGCGCTGGGAAAAATAAATATTTTCATAGCGACAGGCATTTTTTTTCTTTTTTTTCGACGGAAACTTTTTTTTATTGTCACTCCGGAAAATTCCTATAGACGATTTTTTCCCCCTTTTTTTTTAGTCGAGTTTTCAGTAGCAGCTATTTATTATGACAATCATATTGTGCGAGTGGCGGATGGATTTCTTTCATGTTGTGAAGGGCTTTCTTTGAATTTCAAACCACATTAACAGAACAGTAAAATGGAAACTCAATAGGTAGGAAGGAAAGAAAAGCATCAGATTTTTTTTTAGCTTTGCACATTGCATAGTTTGTGTCACATTTCCAGGCGTTCATACAATTTTGTGTCAAGAAGAAAATCAGAGCAAGCATAATCTAGGTACCAGACAAAAGTAAAATTTCATTTAGGTTACAGATAGAGGGATATACAGAGAAATAGAAAGAAAGAGAGAGAGAGAGAAAGCGAAAGAGAAAAGAAAGACAGAAAGAAAGGAACAGAAGGCCTCTGTCACTCCTTGAAAGAGAAAGAGAGAGATGGAGAGAGAGATTCAAGAAGAGAAAGAGATAGATAGAGATAGAGAGGGAGAAAGGAAAAGAGAAAGGGAGGGAGAAAGAGAGAGGGAAAAACATCTTTCACTCGACAAGAACCGTCCACACTGATTATCTTTCACATTATTTTGACTTTCCGAAAGTGCATCTCTCTCTCTCCCTCCCCCTCCATTTCTTTCTCCTCCTCCTCCCTCCCTCCTTCTATCTATTTGAAGTCAGTTCCTCCCCCCTCCATTTCTTTCTCCTCCTCCTCCTCCTCCTCCCTCCCTCCCTCCTTCTATCTATCTGAAGTCAGTTGACCGTAGAAAACGTTCAGACAGTAAACTCTGCTGTCTGTTATGTACACAGACACAGACTTTGCGCACATCTAAACATAGTTCGAAGTTTGAACTACACCCGACTAAACATCAACTACCCTGTTTACATACTGGACAGTTTAAATTTAGACTACACTGTTCATTCGACGCACATGAGAAGTTTGTACTAAATTTAGCTGAACTGAAAAAGTGGTGCCACCTTATGTTTAATTAGAGTTGACAATGTACCCACTAACATTGTTAAATTGAAGTTGACAATACACTAAAGTTCGGTTGAAAAGAGCTAGGTATAGAGTGACGTACAAATTACAATTATTACAATTATCCACCCATTTATAATGAGGGGTATCCTGAAACGATATTAATTTGTATCTTAGGTGCAATAA
Source organism: Diaphorina citri (assembly GCF_000475195.1). NCBI lineage: Eukaryota > Metazoa > Arthropoda > Insecta > Hemiptera > Psyllidae > Diaphorina > Diaphorina citri. Next base: position 63,546 of record NW_007378990.1, read on the forward strand.
ATTCGACTACCTCTTATCTTATCGGTAAATTTACAGAAAGTGAGTGATAGTGAATACTTGCTTAATTTCTGTTGTTTGTATTTAAACACCTAGGTACGAAGCGATTTTTCTGAAATCCTACTGATTCTTTTCATACTCTTTCATTTTTAATTCTCCTTCCCTCTTTCTTTTTCTCTCTCCCTTCCTTCCTTTCTCCCCTCCCTCCTACCTGTCACCTGTTTTCTTTTACCTGTGAACATTTCCTCGGCTTTTTATTCTACACAAAATTAATATCACGCTATCTCCGCTCTGTCTGAGAGTCAATTTTCAATCTACAGTAATTGAGCTCTTCTTCTTCTTCTTCTTCTTCTTCTTCTTTTTCTTCTCTTGCTTCTTCTTTTTCTTCTCTTGCTTCTTCTTCTTCTTCTCTTGCTTCTTCTCATTCTTCTCCTCCTCTTGCCCTTCCTCCCTTTACATCCCTACCTCTAACCTAGATTTCCTTCCCTAATTCTCTTGGGACCTCTCTCTTCCTCCCAGCTTTCTCTATTTCTTAAATAAATGGCCTGCCTAACCTCAATGTCAATATGTACAGTAATTGAGCTCTTCTTCTTCTTCTTCTCTTGCTTCTTCTCATTCTTCTCCTCCTGCTCCTCTCTTCTTCTCCTCCTCTTGCCCTTCCTCCCTCTACATCCCTACCTCTAACCTAGCTTTCCTTCCCTAATTCTCTTGGGACCTCTCTCTTCCTCCCAGCCTTCTCTATTTCTTAAATAAATGGCCTGCCTAACCTCAATGTCAAAACTGACGTATTTTTCAGAAGTGTCTCGACTTCTATTACCTTAGAGGATTTTCTATAACAGGTAACTCCACAGGATTTCCCCATTACCTACTTTAGGAACTTCCAAGAATAGATGAAGGTAAAGGATACTTACAGAATGACCAGGTTATGCAGCTTGGGAAATGCGTCCACAGGGATGGATGCAATGGAGTTGCCACCAATATTCCTGCAACCAATCAGAAAAAAATAAAGGGTTAGAAAGCCATATATAGCCGCTTACATAAAATTATTGTACATATTATAATAGGTACCTGCCTTATCTATTGTATAAAATTAAAAGTTAAACTAGAGGACAAAATCAAATAGAGGACCTTAAATCGGTGGTGTAGTGGTCAAAACGCTCGCCTGGTAAACAGGAGAGCGTGGGTTCAATCCCAGCCGAGGTATGGAATTTTATCCTCAAAATAATTTGAGAATTTGACCACAATGATAGTAGTAGCCTACTGCTGGAGTAAAGGGACTTTTCAGTCCTATGCGAGCAGTATAAATAAGCACTATTATTAATATTATTAAATCGATCGTTTCCGATCAGAAGGGACGTTCCCTTCTGATATATGTATTAAATTTACATTTATAAATCTTATTATGATACTACGATTTTGAATAAAATTCACCTCCTCACCTCACCCAATGTTCAAGTTCTTCTTCTGCTTCCTCTCCTTCTTGTTGTTCCTCTTATTCTCCATCCTCTTCTTCTTCCTATTCTTTTTCTTCTCCTTCTTCTCTCCATTCTCTTCTTCATCTTCCCTCTCTTCTCTTTCTCCTACTCTACCTCCTCCTCCTCAGGACTTCTCCAGCCCTAATGTTCAACTTTCTTGCAGAGAGCCTCCCCAAATGTAATTATTTTACAATACATTTTTTACACTCCAGTGGTGCCCCCCCCCCCCCCCCCCCAAAATCTACACTTCTACAGTAATTGAGCTCTTCTTCTTCTTCTTCTTCCTCTTCTTCTTCTTCTTCTCTTGCTTCTTCTCATTCTTCTCCTCCTACTCCCCTCTTCTTCTCCTCCTCTTGTCCTTCCTCCCTCTACATCCCTACCTCTAACCTAGCTTTCCTTCCCTAATTCTCTTGGGACCTCTCTCTTCCTCCCAGCTTTCTCTATTTCTTAAATAAATGGCCTGCCTAACCTCAATGTCAAATTTGACGTATTTCTCAGAAGTGTCTTGGCTACTTTTTTTCAATCAATTTCGGGTACCACTATTACCTACCTTACAGGATTTTCTATAACAGGTAACTCCACAGGATTTCCCCATTACCTACTTTAGGAACTTCCAGGAATAGATTAAGGTAAAGGATACTTACAGAATGACCAGGTTATGCAGCTTGGGAAATGCGTCCACAGGGATGGACGCAATGGAGTTGCCACCAATATTCCTGCAACCAATCAGAAAAGAAATAAAGGGTTAGAAAGCCATATATAGCCGCTTACATAAAATTATTGTACATAGGTATTATAATAGGTACCTGCCTTATCTATTGTATAAAATTTAAAGCTAAACTAGAGGACAAAATCAAATAGAGGACCTTAAATCGGTGGTGTAGTGGTCAAAACGCTCGCCTGGTAAACAGGAGGGCCTAGATTCAATCCCAGCCGAGGTATGGAATTTTATCCTCAAAATAATTTGAGAATTTGACCACAATAATAGTAGTAGCCTACTGCTGGAGTAAAGGGACTTTTCAGTCCTATGCGAGCAGTATAAATAAGCACTATTATTATTATTATTATTATTATTATTACAACAAAAAGTCACTATCCATTAATGCAAAGATCAGACATTACAACACAGTAATTAAACCAGAGTGTCTTTATGCGTCCGAATGTCTAACTATGAACACCAAGAAAGACATGGAAAATATAACCAAGAAAGAGAGAAAAATCTTCAGAAGAGTGCTTGGACCTAGATATGAAAATGGAATATGGAAGCTCAGAAGTAACAAAGAAGTGTATGAAAAAGTTGAAAAGATTGGAGACACAATGAGGAAAAGAAGAGTCAGTTTTTATGCACATTTAAAAAGAATGAGAGATGATAGATTGACTAAAAGAATATTCAAGTTCTTTGACAACAACCCGAGAACTCAAGTGACATGGTTTAAAGAAGTAAAATCAGATATAGTAAAGATGGGTATTGGAGAGGAAGACCTTAGAAACAGAGAGCTACTGAGAGCCAAAATTAAACAGTTCAAAGGATTTGAAGCAGAGAGAAGAAGAACAGGAGGAGCAGTGTGGACAGAGGAGCGAAAGGAGGAGCACAGAGAGAGGATGAAGATATACTGGCAGAAGAGAAAAGAGGAAGAACGAAATAGAAGAAATATTAGACATTAGACAATAGTTGTTTTACGTGGTCCCCAGTTGGCCAAACTCGCTAAAAAAAAAAAAAATAGATAGTAAAAGAGAAAATGAGAGAGAATGAAGAAAGACTATCAGGAACGGCACTATTCTAAGACATTAATAGACTTAGAATAATTCTAATGATAAAAAGGGAGATAATTTAATATAGAGAAAATATGAAAGAGAGTTGTTATGATGAAAAGAGTAATACGAGCAATAAACAGAGAAAGACGACAAAGACGGAAAGAAAAGGGAAAAATTAATGAAAATATTTACTTTCTCTTATAGTACTTTTTTACAGCTCTTTCTTATGCGTAGACAAGATGGGATTATTATCTATATAGCAAGAACACTGATAGAAGAAGAAGAAGAAGGAAATAGAGAGGAGGAAGGGAGCTGATCGAAGAAAGAGTAGAAAAGGAGGGAGGAGAGTGACGAAGAGAGAAAAACAGGAAGACAGAAGAAAAAAAAAGGGAGAGGTGAGAATAAGGTTTGGAAAAGATTGAAAGAAATAGAAGATGAAAGGGAGAAAAGGAGGAAAAGAAAGTAGAAAGAGAGGGAGGGGAGTGATGAGGAGTGAGAGAGAGGTAGGAAAAGATTGAAAGAAAAAAAGAGATAGAAAAGGAGAAACGGAGAAAGAAAACAAGGAGGAAAAGAGAGACACATTATAAAACTACATTAATATAACTTGTTCCTTTTCTATACCTAATAAAATATATGTTATGATATCTTTTCTGTAGTAATAAGCTTATCACTCTTATCAGTTTTTTCTCTCTCTCTCTCTCAGAAGAAGAAAGAGGAGAAAAAACAAGCCATGAAACGCCCACGCTTCTCCTCCTCCGAATTTCCAATAAATAATGAATGTACAGATTATGTTAGACTGTTAGACATCAGATAGGAAGGAAAGAAAAGCATTGGATTTTTTTTTTTAGCTTTGCACATTGCATAGTTTGTGTCACATTTCCAGGCGTTCATACAATTTTGTGTCAGAAGAAGAAAATCAGAGCAAGCAAAATCTAGGTACCAGACAAAAGTAAAATTTCATTTAGGTTACAGATAGAGGGATATACAGAGAAATAGAAAGAAAGAGAGAGAGAAAGCGAAAAAGAGAAGAGAGACAGAAAGAAAGGAACAGAAGGACTCTGTCACTCCTTGAAAGAGAAAGAGATAGATAGAGAGAGAGAGAAAGAGAAAGGGAGGGAGAAAGAGAGAGGGAAAAACATCTTTCACTCGACAAGAACCGTCCACACTGATTATCTTTCACATTATTTTGACTTTCCGAAAGTGCATCTCTCTCTCTCCCTCCCCCTCCATTTCTTTCTCCTCCTCCTCCCTCCCTCCTTCTATCTATTTGAAGTCAGTTGACCGTAGAAAACGTTCAGACAGTAAACTCTGCTGTCTGTTATGTATACAGACACAGACTTTGCGCACATCTAAACATAGTGCGAAGTTTGAACCACACCCGACTACACATCAACTACCCTGTTTACTTACTGGACAGTTTAAATTTAGACTACACTGTTCATTCAACGCACATGAGAAGTTTGTACTTTTAGCTGAACTGAAAAAGTGGTGCCACCTTATGTTTAATTAGAGTTGACAATTTACCCACTAACAATGTTAAATTGAAGTTGACAATACACTAAGTTTAAAAGAGCTATTAGGTATAGAGTGACGTACAAATTACAATTACAATTATCCACCCATTTACAATAAGGGGTATCCTGAAACAATATTAATTTGCTTTAGGTAGTTGTTGTTTTTTTTACGAACAATGGCAGGGGGTCTGTATTTCTGGTGTCTGTGTTAGATGATACCAAAATTATAGTTGTACCATAGTCATAATACAGATGAAAAAAAGGCTTAAATAGTGATGGAAATAGAAAACAGTCAAGAAGAATCCAAAATTCTCTAAAAACAAACTTCTAAAGTTCAGACCAAAGTTGACTAGAGCAAAACTTTGGAAAGTTTCTCTCAAACTTCCTGAGCTGATGTTATTTGTCCCTGTGTGTGTGTGCTACATGCCAATAACGTTCTCATCATGATATGAAAATTCAAATTTTTTGCTTATCACAAAATTTTCGGAAATTTTTTGCTGTCTAGACTGAATTTTAACTTTTGTGATTCCCCAGAATGAAGAAAAAGAACAGAAGCGAAAGAAAAACATATCATTACATTATTTCCCTCGAAGATATGGGACATTTTTTTTAGGTTACGGAAATTCTTAATTGAAAAGTTTTGGCAATATCTGTGGAAACTGTTCCTCTATTGAAAAAGATAAGGAAATTATTAAGTAGGAGTATTTTCCAAAGAGACCACAAAAATCGTCTAAAAAGCATTTCCATAATAATATTTGAAGGCAAAAAGGAACAAAATTGCCCCCGGATAAAATAACAAATACCTATATTGTAGGTAGCTACCAAATGCTCAACTTTTTTGCCTGAACATAAAAACTCCCTAGTCTGACACAAGGGATGTTTACCAATGTTTGTGGTAATAAGTATAAATATTTTATCTCTTAGGACAGATGATATAATATAAGTACCTAACTATTTATATTTTTCTATAGTCTTATCAGAAATCAGTGTGTGAACTATGAACTGTGAATGGATCTCGTTCTTATAATATAAGATAAGGTGGTACGTCAAAATCTCTGAAAATTTCAAGTGGTACGTGTTTACTAAAAGGTTGAGAACCCCTGTCCTAGATAATCTATAAATCTATATTGATATCAAATAGAAACTGATCAGTGTTGTACGACAGAATCTCTGTAGTTATCAAATAGAACCAGATAATGGCTCCATTTAAGAAGAAGTGTTTTATTCCATTATTTTGGAAATGACTTCACTTCATCACCGTAATAGCGCCATTTTTCATAAGAGAAAAAATTTATGTTACTTTATGAGCGCGTGAAAAACATGGCGATATGTTGAAAGAATGGACACTAGTCGAGCAGTATAAAAAGCTTACGTTTTGTATCAATTTTTATGGGTTCCTTCTACAGTTGGTTTCTATCCCTACATAACGTACCAATTACCTAATGATAAACCAATCCATTCAACTGACTGCTCCATACAATTTTATATTTCCTAGATAATCTATAAATCTATTGATATCAAATAGAAACTTCTCAATGTTGTACGACAGAATCTCTATAGTTATCAAACAGAACCAGATAATGGCTCCATTTAAGGAGAAGTGTTCTATTTCATTATTTTGGGAATGACTTCACTTCATCACAGTAATAGCGCCATTTTTCATAAGAGAAAAAATTTATGTTACTTTATGAGCGCGTGAAAAACATGGCGATATGTTGAAAGAATGGACACTATGATTTAAGTATGTTTAGGTACACAACTCCATAAGACGATGGATTAGTCAATAGTAGGGAATGGTAGAAAGTTAATCATGAAATGAATGTGACTTTAAGGTATCTTAGGTGCAATAAATTCGACTACCTCTTATCTTGTCGGTAAATTTACAGAAAGTGAGTGATAGTGAATACTTACTTAATTTCTGTTGTTTGCTCAAACTATGAACAAACATGAACATTATGAACAGTAACACAAACTAGAAGACTTCTGAAGAAAAAGCAACTTTCTCAGTATCTCCCTCCCTGTCTATCCCTCTATTGCTCTCTATCTCTATTTTCCCTCCTTCTCTCTCCCTCTTCAACCTCTCTCTCTCCTCCTCTCTCTTATGGCAAGCAGATAATTTTGAAATTTCTGCGGAAGTAATGAAAACAAAAATTAAGATGTGTATCCTCTCTTTCGGTGAAGAAAAACAAACTTCAGTCGTTCTGACTGCTGACTTGTGTGGAAATGGTGGTAATAACATTGCGAGGGAGAAAAACTTCAAGTTATACCTAATGGTGAAACTTTGCCGCGAAGTTTTTTTTTCGGAGGAAATTTCAGTGATCGCTGTAAAAGGAGTTGGGTGAGTGAATCATTTGGGGAAGGTTTGAGGGATGTCTACACTAGATATAACTTATAACAGTGAATTCTAAAGAAGTAGATGGCTGGAGAATGCCTCAGTCATTCCGAGGCATTCCAACAAAGAATTCAATATGAGCTGGTCAAGTTGCCCTTAAAAGTTGAGGATTCGGTTTTAAAAAATCAGAAGATTCGGGAAGAGAAAAAATTAAACCTTTTCTTTAGAAAGAGGAAAAATTAACATTCGAATGTGGAGGAGAAATCTACATTCTACATGTCCCCAAGGAATCAGCTGCATAAAATTTCAATATGTTTTATTGGAATACTTAACATAATTTATGTGACACTTTGTTCCTGTGTTCAGTTCCTATATATTATTATTATTATAAGAGATTACTGAAGATCGACATAATTACCAACGACGAAACTCAGTTAAGTACCAACTCTATTGAAAATGTAAACTGCTCAAACTATGAACAAACATGAACATTATGAACAGTAACACAAACTAGAAGACTTCTGAAGAAAAAGCAACTTTCTCAGTATCTCCCTCCCTGTCTATCCCTCTATTGCTCTCTATCTCTATTTTCCCTCCTTCTCTCTCCCTGACCACAATAATAGTAGTAGCCTACTGCTGGAGTAAAGGGACTTTTCAGTCCTATTCTAGCAGTATAAATAAGCACTATTATTATTATTATTATTATTATTATTATAAGAGATTACTGAAGATCGACATAATTACCAACGACGAAACTCAGTTAAGTACCAACTCTATTGAAAATGTAAACTGCTCAAACTATGAACAAACATGAACATTATGAACAGTAACACAAACTAGAAGACTTCTGAAGAAAAAGCAACTTGCCTAGTACTGTGTGGTGAGGAATATATTTTTCTCCGAGAACGAAACTTATTTCTTTAGGAAAAAGCTCTAGCCGGGCGGGAATCGAACCCGCGTCTGGTGCACTAGTAAGGCTGGTGCAATACCCTCCAAACATTTTGAATATACTCGTAGGTAATTTCGTGATTGGTGTGAGATTATGACAAAAGTTATTGTACAAAGTAACATTAATAGCTAATTAACACCAATAGAAATAAGTTTCATTGTCCCTTCAGGCTGAGTAAAAACAGGATGTCTATGCTAAAACCTAACCGTTATTATTTTGTTTGTGTTTCAGGAATCAGGATCACCCCGTATGAAACTCATCATTGTGAAAGCTGTCCACCCTGTATATTGGAATTCAACATTGTGAAAGCTGTCCGGATAACGAATGCGATATACACGAGAAAAACGGGCGTAAAAAATAATCGGAAAATTGGCCGAAGACCAATATTTTCGCCCCTATCCCACCCCGAATCAGAATCGGAGAGAGGGGACACCACAAACAACAAGCCTATTGGAAAATTTCGGCCTGACGATATTTCATCGAGTGACATTTTCACTTCATGTGAGCTGGTGGACTATTTTGCTTGTGGATTTATTTTCCTCTCTTTTTGTACTAATTTGTAATGTTAATATTGATATACATGTGAACAGATTACTGTAAATTAGTCACATGCGAATATGTAAAAATTAAAAATCGTTGACATAAAATTTGCCGTATGAGAATTTCGGCCTTTGATTTCCAAATTTCCAGGAAAAAATCTTGTTTGGGCACGTGCTTTCGTTTTGCTACTCATTACCTACATGGGTTTCGTCTGAGGTCTTGTAAGAAAATTGGAGTTCTGGCACATATACTAACTCATTGATTTATTTTTTTACATTTTATGGTGGCTACAACTGGCAATTATTCAACCAGGAGAAACAAGAAACTTTGTTGTTGTGAGAATTTGATACAACAGAAACTTTTGCTTGTGTTCTTCTCCCTTTATTTAGCCTAGCCTTATGTCTCCGTCTTACAGCTATCCCTCTCTATCTCCCTCTCCTTCTTTTCAGCAGCATACCCCGAAAATTGCCTTTAGTCAAATCAGCCCCCGCCGCCATCTCCCCTTCCAAGCGACATTATTGTCAGCAAAATTTCAAACACCGAAAAGCCCAGGGTTATATCATGTGTCTGTTGTCTGGGGGCTTTTTTTGAGTTACACAACCATATTGGATTTTACTGTATTGACTTTGATTTTAGCCCTCACTCTCTACTTTTACGTTTTGAAATGTTATCCACCTGTTTTTCTGTTGACAGTAGATTTTGGAATAATTTTCAATTAGTGAGATAAAAGGTTGTTCACCTCAATTAATAAAAGGTTGTTCACCTCAATTAAAGAGCTCCCATGTGTTTTCAATTAATATCTGAACTTCAATCGCTCATGGATACGAAATTCAAGTGGGTTTTCCAAGTTGCTTTATCCTTCTCCATTATCGTAAATAAGATTTTGGCTCTTCAAGTCCCTTTCCCCTTAAAGAAGAAGGAGGAGGAGAAGAAGAAAGAAGAGGGGAGGGGGAAGAAGTGGAGGGGAGGGAGAAGAAGGAGGAGGGGAGAAGGAGGAGGAGGGGGATAAGGAGGAGAAGGGGAAGAAGAAGAAAGAGGAGAAAAAACAAGCCATGAAAAGGCCACGCTTCCCCTCCTCCGAATTTCCAATAAATAATGAATGTACAGATTATGTTAGACTGTTAGACATCAGATAGGAAGGAAAGAAAAGCATTGGATTTTTTTTTTTAGCTTTGCACATTGCATAGTTTGTGTCACATTTCCAGGCGTTCATACAATTTTGTGTCAGAAGAAGAAAATCAGAGCAAGCAAAATCTAGGTACCAGACAAAAGTAAAATTTCATTTAGGTTACAGATAGAAGGATATACATAAAGTCTAATGGATAGAATACATAACATTGGTAACGTTAGAATATTAGAAAGGCACTCTTCTAGTTCACTAGTCTAAAACTTGGCAAGTCTCAATTATAACCTGAGAGTGCTATAGTGAAGATGCAAGATTTTTCAAATAAATTTAAAAGAATTAAAATTTATGTTTAACAAACATTTTCTTGGAAGAGAGAGAAAGCAAGAAATATGATTCGATCTTTTTGATATAAAATAAGGAATGTAAAAAAAAGTGAATTTCTACAGGGTTTTGTAAAGGCTTGCAGCTGAAAATATAGTGAGTATACTAGGCAAAGCAATACGATGGAAAGCTATAAAGAATGGCTCAAATATAGTCAATGAGACTACTCTGAGTTCGATTATGATCAAATAATTCTACTTTTTAAGGCAGACTATTGTTTCAAAACCCGAAGGTATAAAAAGGCAGGGTTTTCTGAAAGCAGAAATTCAACCAACCGGACCAGTTATTCTAGATATTTGAGTGG
>NW_007378991.1:0-34271 GCF_000475195.1 Diaphorina citri
TGGACAAAATTTGCACCACCACTTTCGTATTCCTGGTAAAAAGACCTTTAATTTGATATATAGGTCGACCAGGTTTGGGTAAGTCCTTCTATGGGGACAGACAGACGACACCGAAGCGAATACAATAGCCCGTCCACTATACCTTTTTTATAAAGGAAGGACGGGCTAAAAAGGAAGGGAAAAATAAGTGGGGGAGAGATGAATATATATTTATATATATTTTTCAAAGATGATGGACGAAGATGAAAACATTAAAGAGAAAGACGGAGATACATTATTTTCTCATTAAGTCCTGAAAAAAGAGGAAGAGAGGGAGGGAAAAAGAGATAGTGCAGGGTATAGGTGTGAGGGAGATGTATTTCCGTGGGGAAGTATAGATAAGAGAAACGTGTATTATTGGTGTTTGGAGAGATCGGAAAAAAATGGGAGAGAGAGAGAAAGGGAGGGAAAAAGAGGGAAATTAAGGGAGATTATGTTAGCAACAAACACGGGCAATAATAATAAAAAAATGCGCACGGATGTACATATATATATATCAAAATGAGTTTTCATGGCGAATAGCTTCCTAGTGACCCAAAAGACCCAAAAAACACAGTTGTGACTTTCGTTAGAAATGAATAGCTAAACCTAAAGGGGATTTACCTAAAAACCAGAAAGGGAGGGAGAAAGAGGGAAATTAAGGGAGATTATGTTAACAACAAACACGGGCAATAATAATAAAAAAATGCGCACGTATGTACATATTATATATATATCAAAATGAGTTTTCATAGCGAATAGCTTCCTAGTGACCCAAAAGACCCAAAAAACACAGTTGTGACTTTCGTTAGAAATGAATAGCGAACCCCTTAAGGGGATTTACCTAAAAACCAGAGTAGATATTTATCATGTCAAACTCACAAGACCTCTCTTCGGCTAAAGAAAAATCTCACCAATTGGCGCTTTAGGCTATAGAGCCAAACTACACTAAATTATCGAAGAATATGAATATCCTAAATAATCACTCGACATGATAATGGGATTCGAACCCATGTCAATACTCTTCTGCTCAAGACCGACATAAACTCAAACCCAACATCGACATAGTGTGAGAATTTGTGAAGGAATATTAGAGGATTTTAGAAGTTGAAGAGACTTTATGAAAGGAAGTACGAATGTAAATCGAGGTACTTTTTGTTGAAGTTTGACAGAGGGACCTGTAACTGACGATGAGACCTTATCGTCCCGAAATCTAAGAGAGAAGGAAGACAGGATTGGAAAAAGCCAGTCGTTCCGAGAACTATGCTTTTGTATCTCATGATGAAAATATTCGTCGGAGCTCCCTAAAACTGGCAATTTGGCACTTACCAGAAACTGGTCTGATCCTTATGAAGTATAAAAATAATAATAATACCTACAAGAAAATTAAAAGAAAATTCAAAGAGCGAAACCCAATAAAATATGGCAAAGAGCGAGTGATCAAAACATTGCAGTGTCCCTATAAGTCCTGAATGTGGACAGCAAATGACAGCATCATTTGCCTTTTATTCCAAATCCTGTTTTTCTACTGAAATAGAATTGAATACTTGTTTATGCTGCCGAAATGAGACTGAAAAGTCCCTTTACTCCCGCAGTCTAAACAAGAAATAGACTTGTTTTTCTGCTGAATTAGACTTAGAATTAGACTTTTCTGCGAGGAAAATCTTCCATTTCATAAGAAGAAAATGTTGAAAAGCATAATTTTAATTGAAAGCACCATCGCTTTGAAAATGAAGACATATCCCTTTCCTACGGGCTAACAAAAAAGCTCTTTTGTACTCTCGTCTAGGGGAAGAAATATCTCTAATTTCGAGAAGCCCTCCTCTCCATCAATTTGTTTGATCTCTCCTCCACAAACAAACACGAAATTAATCTGTGTTTCATCGGATTTCCTACTTGAAAATTCTCCAGATACTCGTAACAAACACAAAACAAGCAGGAAAATTTCCCATCATCAAAGAATCCACAAACGTAATCCAGATACCAGATAGAGACAAACAGTTATAAACTCCTGCTCCATCGGAAAACAATGCATCTGGTATTGAAATTGTGTACGACAATGTAATTTGTAATACGGGGGGAAAACAAAAGAGGGAAAAGAATGCTGGAAAACAATTTGTATTTTATTGTGCATACGAAGGAATGAGGGAAAAAGTACGGGTAGTAGAGGGAAATACGAGTTGTGCGGGGAAAAAAGTTGAAATTTCTTTCCCGGAATTTGATCTGATTGGAAAAATTCCAAAATCCTTTGTTTTTCGTTCTTTCAGAATTCGGATTGGAAAATGTACGACTTGTAAGGGCAAGGAAGGAAATAGGGCACCATTAGTTACAAAACAAACGATGAAGCAGTAACGAAGACAGGTGGAGGTGCTGAAACTGCCGATTAGAATATCGATAACAATGAAAATGATTATAGTTATGCTGGTAATAACAACGAACATAAAAGACAATCATTTGTGATTTCTCAATTTTTAGCCGAAAGATGCCAAAAAATTGAGAAATCATAACTGATTGATCTCGGATACCAGAAGCTTTGTGGACAACAATACAGATAAAAGACAGATTTTCCCTGAAGATGTTTGCATTGCAGGAACATGAAATCAGAGCAAGAAAGAATAAGAATGATGTCAAGTTTGTATAAAGGGAAAAATAAGTGGGGGAGAGATGAATAAATATATATTTTTTTTCAAAGATGATGGACGAAGATGAAAACATTAAAGAGAAAGGCGGAGATACATTATTTTCTCATTAAGCCCTGAAAAAAGAGGAAGAGAGGGAGGGAAAAGAGATAGTGCAGGGCATAGGTGTGAGGGAGATGGAGAGTACATATTTCCGTAGGGAAGTACAGATAAGAGAAACGTGTATTATCGGTGTTTGGGGAGATCGGAAAAAAATGGGAGAGAGAGGAGGGAGAAAGAGGGAAATGAAGGGACATTATGTTAACAACAAACACGGGCAGTAATAATAATAAAAAAAAATGCGCACGTATGTACATATATATATCAAAATGAGTTTTCATAGCGAATAGCTTTCTAGTGACCCAAAAGACCCAAAAAACACAGTTGTGACTTTCGTTAGAAATGAATAGCTAAACCTAAAGGGGATTTACCTAAAAACCAGAGTAGGTATTTCTCATGTCAAACTCACAAGACCTCTCTTCGGCTAAAGAAAAATCTCACCAATTGGCGCTTTAGGCTATAGAGCCAAACTACACTAAATTATCGAAGAATATGAATATCCTAAATAATCACTCGACATGATAATGGGATTCGAACCCATGTCAATACTCTTCTGCTCAAGACCGACATAAGCTCAAACCCAACATCGACATAGTGTGAGAATTTGTGAAGGAATATTAGAGGATTTTAGAAGTTGAAGAGACTTTATGAAAGGAAATACGAATGTAAATCGAGGTACGGTAGCTTAACATAGGTGACGCTTAACCAGTCTTAAATGATCGACTGAAGTGTTGTCTAAAACTTTCTCGCTTTGAGTTTATAGGTCGTCGCGACAAATTTCAAGATTAGAGCTCATTTGTGTGAGAAAATGTGTTTTTGGTTTCTTTTGGCTTTATAGTTTTCTGGACAAAATTTGCACCACCATTTTCGTGTTCCTGGTAAAAAGACCTTTAATTTGATATATAGGTTGACTTTTTTGTTTCTTTTGGCTTTATGGTTTTCTGGACAAAATTTGCACCACCATTTTCGTGTTCCTGGTAAAAAGACCTTTAATTTGATATATAGGTTGACAGGTTAGGATAAGTCCTTCTATGGGGACAGACAGACAACACCGAAGCGAATACGATAGCCCGTCCACTATACCTTTTTTTATTACTATCGTAATAATTTCTATGGGGACAGACAGAGTGACAGACAGACAGACAGCACCGAAGCGAATACGATAGCCCGTCCACTATACCTTTTTTTATTACTATCGTAATAATAAAGGAAGGACGGGCTAAAAGCGGCAAGAAAAGGTAAAGAGGAAAAGAAAAGTCAGGTCTTTCAAAGACATTCAAATGATAGGTGGAGAATTTCACAAGGTTTTTAATGGGAAAGGTGGGAATTTCACTTCTAAGGTTTTTAACGGGAAGGAGGGGGGTACTAACCATAGTACAAATATCGATAGATTGAGAATTTGTGAAGGAATATTAGAGGATTTTAGAAGTTGAAGAGACTTTATGAAAGGAAATACGAATGTAAATCGAGGTACTTTTTGTTGAAGTTTGACAGAGGGACCTGTAAAGACCTTATCGTCCCGAAATCGAAGAGAGAAGGAAGACAGGATTGGAAAAAGCCAGTCGTTCCGAGAACTATGCTTTTGAATCTCATGATGAAAATATTCATCGGAGCTCCCTAAAACTGGCAATTTGGCACTTACCAGAAACTGGTCTGATCCTTATGAAGTATAAAAATAATAATAATAATACCTACAAGAAAATTAAAAGAAAATTCAAAGAGCGAAACCCATTAAAATATGGCAAAGAGCAAGTCATCAAAACATTGCAGTGTCCCTAAGTCCTGAATGTGGACAGCAAATGACAGCATCATTTGCCTTTTATTCCAAATCATGTTTTTCTACTGAAATAGAATTGAATACCTGTTTATGCTGCCGAAATGAGACTGAAAAGTCCCTTTACTCCCGCAGTCTAAACAAGAAATAGAGTTGTTTTTCGAGACCTTATCGTCCCGAAATCTAAGAGAGAAGGAAGACAGGATTGGAAAAAGCCAGTCGTTCCGAGAACTATGCTTTTGTATCTCATGATGAAAATATTCGTCGGAGCTCCCTAAAACTGGCAATTTGGCACTTACCAGAAACTGGTCTGATCCTTATGAAGTATAAAAATAATAATAATACCTACAAGAAAATTAAAAGAAAATTCAAAGAGCGAAACCCATTAAAATATGGCAAAGAGCGAGTCATCAAAACATTGCAGTGTCATTAAGTCCTGAATGTGGACAGCAAATGACAGCATCATTTGCCTTTTATTCCAAATCCTGTTTTTCTACTGAAATAGAATTGAATACTTGTTTATGCTGCCGAAATGAGACTGAAAAGTCCCTTTACTCCCGCAGTCTAAACAAGAAATAGAGTTGTTTTTCTACTGAAAATAGACTTCTTTTTCTGCTGAATTGGACTTAGAATTAGACTTTTCTGCGAGGAAAATCTTCCATTTCATAAGAAGAAAATGTTGAAAAGCATAATTTTAATTGAAAGCACCATCGCTTTGAAAATGAACACATATATATCCCTTTCCTACGGGCTAACAAAAAAGCTCTTTTGTACTCTCGTCTAGGGGAAGAAATATCTCTAATTTCGAGAAGCCCTCCTCTCCATCAATTCCTACGGGCTAACAAAAAAGCTCTTTTGTACTCTCGTCTAGGGGAAGAAATATCTCTAATTTCGAGAAGCCCTCCTCTCCATCAATTTGTTTGATCTCTCCTCCACAAACAAACACGAAATTAATCTGTGTTTCATCGGATTTCCTACTTGAAAATTCTCCAGATACTCGTAACAAACACAAAACAAGCAGGAAAATTTCCCATCATCAAAGAATCCACAAACGTAATCCAGATACCAGATAGAGACAAACAGTTATAAACTCCTGCTCCATCGGAAAACAATGCATCTGGTATTGAAATTGTGTACGACAATGTAATTTGTAATACGGGGGGAAAACAAAAGAGGGAAAAGAATGCTGGAAAACAATTTGTATTTTATTGTGCATACGAAGGAATGAGGGAAAAAGTACGGGAAGTACGGGTAGTAGAGGGAAATACGAGTTGTGCAGGGAAAAAAGTTGAAATTTCTTTCCCGGAATTTGATCTGATTGGAAAAATTCCAAAATCCTTTGTTTATTCCCATCATCAAAGCTCTGATCAAAGAATCCACAAACGTAATCCAGATAGAGACAAACAGTTATAAACTCCTGCTCCATCGGAAAACAATGCATCTGGTATTGAAATTGTGTACGACAATGTAATTTGTAATACGGGGGGAAAACAAAAGAGGGAAAAGAATGCTGGAAAACAATTTGTATTTTATTGTGCATACGAAGGAATGAGGGAAAAAGTACGGGTAGTGGAGGGAAATACGAGTTGTGCAGGGAAAAAAGTTGAAATTTCTTTCCCGGAATTTGATCTGATTGGAAAAATTCCAAAATCCTTTGTTTTAAAAGCGGGAAAAGAATGCTGGAAAACAATTTGTATTTTATTGTGCATACGAAGGAATGAGGGAAAAAGTACGGGTAGTAGAGGGAAATACGAGTTGTGCGGGGAAAAAAGTTGAAATTTCTTTCCCGGAATTTGATCTGATTGGAAAAATTCCAAAATCCTTTGTTTTTCGTTCTTTCAGAATTCGGATTGGAAAATGTACGACTTGTAAGGGCAAGGAAGGAAATGGGGCACCATTAGTTACAAAACAAACGATGAAGCAGTAACGAAGACAGGTGGAGGTGCTGAAACTGCCGATTAGAATATCGATAACAATGAAAATGATTATAGTTATGCTGGTAATAACAACGAACATAAAAGACAATCATTTGTGATTTCTCAATTTTTAGCCGAAAGATGCCAAAAAATTGAGAAATCATAACTGATTGATCTCGGATACCAGAAGCTTTGTGTACAACAATACAGATAAAAGACAGATTTTCCCTGAACATGTTTTCATTGCAGGAACATGAAATCAGAGCAAGAAAGAATAAGAATGAATAGAATGATGTTAACTTTGTATAAGCACAAATTCTCAAAGAGAAACTTGTCAAAGGACGAAGTTTTCTGGTAAAAAATCAAGACAGGTGCTGAAACTGCCGATTAGAATATCGATAACAATGAAAATGATTATAGTTATGGTGGTAATAACAACGAACATAAAAGAAAATCATTTGTGATTTCTCAATTTTTAGCCAAAAGATGCCAAAAAAATTGAGAAATCATAACTGATTGATCTCGGATACCAGAAGCTTTGTGTACAAAAATACAGATAAAAGACAGATTTTCCCTGAAGATGTTTTCATTGCAGGAACATGAAATCAGAGCAAGAAAGAATAAGAATGATGTTAACTTTGTATAAGCACAAATTCTCAAAGAGAAACTTGTCAAAGGACGAAGTTTTCTGGTAAAAAATTTTCTGCTGGTTTTTCTGCTGAATTAGACTTTTCTGCGAGGAAAATCTTCCATTTCATAAGAAGAAAATGTTGAAAAGCATAATTTTAATTGAAAGCACCATTCCTACAAAGAATACCTCGTTTCTATAAATTTCCTAAAGGAACAAGATACGAGACATTTTAGATAAGACATATACACCTAGGCCACTCTTGATTTGAAACAATGTCTTCATTCAATATCAATAAATTATGTAGGTATGGAATTCTTTTTCGGCAGGTTCTATTCTGATGACATCGTAGACGCTCGGATAGTTTTCACGTTGAATTTTGAACAATTAAAATTATTTATTCCAAACGTTACAAAAAACATATTCGAAAGAGATAATGATACCCATTACCTACAATAAGAACACTCATAAAGACAAAGAGCCCCGCTCCAAGTCTCTGCTTGCCGGTCCATTGAAGAATTTCAAAGTCAAAATTCAAGCAATCAGCTCCAAAATGTTCTTTCGAAACGAAATATCCAACACGGAAAAATTCCCACTAATCATCTAAGGGTGGTATGCTCAGGTATGTTGTCGCCATTCACCGCGACATTCTCAACAGTTGCAAATTCGGTATTTGTGAACGCTATGTCAACAATTGTTACCAGAAGCTTTTGAGGAATTCTTTCCCTGTTTGAAGAATGCAAAGTCTTGCATAACATATTTCCCCGAGGTAACGCCACGTCAATTGTTTTCGGTCGAGACAAACAACGATAAGAATTAAACTGAACAAATTAAATTTAATTTTTAAGAAGACCAAAACAAGCATGAACTGATATAAATTCTTCCAATTTAGCCAGACAAATACACCGAGCCAAACACAATGAAAATGTGGAGAGACACGGCTAGCCCGCGTTCATCAACCTCGATGCAAAGACCCAGACATGGACAAAAGACACAACAAGAACATAAGTGACCCGTCTATCAGACAAGATTCGAACCACGGGAACCAGTGAATTGTGAATCTCTAATAACGTAGTCATCATCAAAACTCAACTTGGTAGTGATGACAATATCTAAAACCCAAATAAGAAGAGATTAGATCAAAGAAAACAAGAAATACCTCTAGAGGTAAACCAGATTTGCAGCAAAAAGAATCGAGTGGACCTGTTCGTGTGGAAGTACCTGCACAGGTAAACAAGATTTCAAGATTGGACCAACAAGTGAACCGAATACGAAGGAGTATCTACGGATCTACCCAACCAAGATAAAAAAAAAGAGTTTGGCAACAATCGGCGCGATCTCAAAGCCGCACAGGATACGCGAACTCTGAAACCTGATGAGCAGCAAACCAGATAACCTGCACCCAAACCAAATATTAAACCAGACGTCTTGGATTTCTTCAACATAATTATAGCAGACGCGCTGAGATTTTTTTGCACACAAGTTCATTGAAGACTTTGGAGAGCCCGGGAGAGAGAGACTTGAAATTTATTAAATGGTAGGTACCTTAATCGAGTTTAATATGAGGAGGAACGAGGAATGTGCTTTCATGATACGGGGTGAGACTGGCGCGACAGTGGTGGGTAAAATTGAAAAATTAAAATTTAGTAGGCCATTATTATTAATTAGATTCATATTAGACACCCAAAATACATAATTTATTATTTACCTACCTTGCTTTATATGACTAGGGTTCGTCTTTGGGCTTTTCCGAAACCGACTCGAGTTTCGCCTCTCTCGTAGTTCTTTTTTTTCAAGATGGAGTTTTCAAGAACACAAGACGCAGGCTGGAAAAGCCTACGAAAAAGTAGAAACTCGAGGCGGTTTCAGAAAATCCCTAAGAACCCTAGTCATAATATAAAAACAAGGTAAGCAACTGGTATAGGTCTTAATACTTAATAGCTGTAACCCAGTAACACCCTGTAAGCTTGTAACCAGCTTCTGATCTCCGTAAAAGAAGACAATGTGTTCCAATGGTACCCACTATTCACTCGGTCCAATGACCATTATAAAAAAAAGCTCCCGAGCATGCCTGGAATCTGGTTAGACCAGAAAACATCAAGTGTAATGGACAGAATGGATGCATTCGCAGATTCTGTAGCCATGCCAAAGGACCTTGATTGGTTCTCAGTTTACATACGCCTCGATTGTTCGGAGTTTGAGAGACATTTCTTGCCTGGACTTAAGGAGACCAAATACATAAGACCTTGTTTAGACTGCGGGAATAAAGGGACTTTCCAGTCTCATTCTGGCAGGGTATATTCCACAGTAGCCACTCCCTACAAGTGTTATGTGTGCTGAGCATATAAATTTCATCAATATGTACATACATAATTGCACTACTTTTCATCATTTTCTAAGGCATGGTACCGTGGTGTCTGGTGTCTATTGTCTAATGACTTGCTCGTGTTACGACTGTTACGAACTTTAATTGGCAAATAAAATTGATGGTTCGATTAATATTCATGTACATCGGTTGCAATAAACATGAACACAACTGACTTACCAAACCAGCAAATTGAATACAGGTATCCGAAATACAGGTGCAAGGAAATGCATATTGGGATATTGGGAATATATGATGTAAGAAACTGACTGTAGATACGTACCTGAAACAACAAAGAAAACCAAAACAATTAGTTACTGACTAAAAATACAACACCATACTTCAAGACATTACACCAAACTCAAGAGATCACACAAAACAGATTCAATTGGGTACTGAAATGTTCCAAATAGCAAACTAATGAATTCCAAATTGAAGCATTTAAAATGTACACCGAAAGCGTTTATCATAATTTTTACTTTTTTAAGAGGTTTGATCGAGGAAACTAACTGCTAAGGTCTTATCGTCCCGAAATCAAAGGGAGAAGGAATGCAGAATAGGAGAAAGCCAGGCGTTCCAAGAACGTATCATGAAATTGAATAATAGAACAAGCTGTGGCAACCGGAGAAAGCAATTGTCACCAACATATACCTCATCTCATTACAGTCACTATACACCTCCCCAAAGACAGCAAAAACTCAACTGCTATAATATGGAAAGCAATTGTCACCAACATATACCTCATCTCATTACAGTCACTATACACCTCCCCAAAGACAGCAAAAACTCAACTGCTATAATATAGAAAGCAATTGTCACCAACATATACCTCATCTCATTACAGTTACAGTCACTATACACCTCCCCAAAGACAGCAAAAACTCAACTGCTATAATATTCTGCACGTTATCATTTGCCGCATTCACTAAAGGTAGAAACACACTACCATCACGTCATGTGAGCTCAGGAGGAGTCAGAAAGATGTATTTCCAAGTTTTCCCCTAATATTGCAGGTAATTTCGTTCAGGACAGCTACACTGCTATCACGTCATGTGAGCTCACGTGACGTGAGGACAGTGTGGCTATCATGAACGAAATTACCTACATTATACATTTACCTACATAGAGAAAAGTTTGAACTACATTTTTATGACTCCCGCTCAGGTGACGAGATGGTAGTGTGTTTCTACCTTAACTCTTTCTCTGGAGAGAAAAATTCTCCTTTCCTTCGCGGAAAACTCTCATTCACAGCCGTTCGTCCTTCCCTCTATAGTTGCCAACTCTTTTTCTCTCCTCTAACTCTTCTTTCCGCCTTGTCCTTTACTCCTTCCAGTCGTCCCCCATACTTCCTTCTTCTTCGTTTTCTCTTCTCCTTCATTCCTATACCTTCTTCCTTCTCCTCCACTTATGCTTTGAGCGTTGTTGATTTTTTATTCTAAAATTAGCTTTCTCCCACACTTCCTCTGCCTTTCTACCTCCTTCTCTCTCTCCCCCCCCTCTTTCTCTCTCCTGCCTCATCGCAAAATTGCAAAAAGCCACAAAAACCACGAGGAAAGTCCGCAAATTATTTTCACCAAACCTCGGCGTACGAGCATACCATATGAGGAAGTAATAGTATAAAATACACTATGCATCATGTAAATTGTGGACATAACATTTTACACTGAAAGGAGGGTAAGAGTGCCCCTAAACGATCTTCATCATATCCACTGTCTCCTCCCTCCATTGCCTTTAATAATACAAGTATTACAGCAGTATATTTTCCCAATGGAGGTATTACGATAGAAGTGCTCTCTTTTTCTCCCCCATTTTTTCACACCAGCAGCAATAAAAGCAAAAGGCAAGGAGGCATCCAAAAGGGGAGTGGGAGCTATAAAAAAATAATTTATCCAGGCTCCTACTCCTTCTTATTTCTTCCTGGTTGTGGAATATTTAATAATCTTTTATTTATTAATTCTAATTCCACAATGAATGGCGTCATTAAAATCCCCCCAAAGTTTGGACTAGAATGGATTTGAGAGTCTCGTTATACTAGGAACAAGCTGGACCCGTCCCTCCGGGAATTTTTTAGCCCGTAGCCGTAGTTTATTCGATCGTGATTAGAGAAAATCAGTACCTATATACCTACCCTACCTAATTTGTTTAATATTCAGTTTATTATCATTCTTGATTTGATTTTTTGATTTTACTTTCATGTAATGATTTAAAATTTATTCGATCGCGATTAGAGAAAATCAGTACCTATATATACCTAATACCCTACCTAATTTGTTTAATATTCAGTTTATTATCATTCATGATTTGATTTTTTGATTTTACTTTCATATAATGATTTAAAATCAAGACTAGAGCCCGTTCTCCCTTTATTCCCAATATAATGGTTAATTAAGTCACCCATCCATTTATTGGCCTTGCTCGGCGTAGCTTAACATAGGTGACGCTAAAACCGGTCTTAAATGATCGACTGAAGTGTTACTGTATATATGTACCTACCCTACCTAATTTGTTTAATATTCAGTTTATTATCATTCTTGATTTGATTTTTTGATTTTACTTTCATGTAAATTGTAAATGATTTATCAATACTAGAGCCCGTTCTCCCTTTATTCCTTTTTTTTGGTTTCTTTTGGCTTTATGGTTTTCTGGACAAAATTTGCACCACCACTTTCGTGTTCCTGGTAAAAAGACCTTTAATTTGATATACAGGGTGTCCCAGAATTTATGCTTTAATTGATTTTCTCGGAGCCTGTTCGAAATTTCGAAAAACAAAAATAACGGGAAGGAGGGGGGTACTAACCATAGTACAAATATCGATAGATTTGATAGTGTGCGGTCCACTTATGGACTCTGTATCCGTGTGTGTGAGTCGTACTCATATTTCTAGCAATATTGATGAGGTAAAAAAAACACTGGGTCTCTTCTCATCTTGTAATCGCTTCGAAAGATCTCATAATAGAGATATATATGACCATATTAATATGTGTATCAGCGACCACACGATAACGAGGTCTTTCTAGACCTCCAGACCTCACGGGGTCCCTTTCGGTGATACCCTGGTGGACCAACCATGAATGAAGATTTCCGATGGAATGATGGTTTTGGCTGTAATGTGCAATCAGTCACAGGCTGGCAGCTGCTTTATTTGTTATTAAATATACATATGTTTCTCTTTAGATTGAAAAAGATAAAGCGTAGAACGTGTGAGAGGCAAATTGTTGCAATTAGTGGTATTTTAGGATCAAACGGCCTACTAAAATCGGCTGCAGTGGCTGTGACCCAGATGAGCTTTTCTTCCTGGGCGGAGTCCAATATGTAGGACTATTGCACCCAGACGACTTACGTTACTTTCCATGTCCAGCTGAACACAGTATTTCCAACGATTTGCCACCTACAGAGCCTTCTCATTTGCAAGATATAGGTCATAGTTTGTGCAGGATTTTTCCAAGTTCAATATTCTTCGACTACTTTGACAACCCGCTGAAGACGCGAAACGTCCAAACCAAACATTAAGGTACGTGCCAACTATAAGTCCAGGAAAATTGTAAATCATTCGACAATACAAAGGCACAATCTCTCAAATACAAGCAATCCATCTGTCAACCTCTGTGAGAATAAAGGCTCGGGACTAATATTAGTAAAGACCCTTGAGACAATCCAGGCAAAATCTCTCATCTACCGACCACTGGGTGAAGAAAGGGCCTGGAGCTTAGACAGATGAGAATGTTCATGGGCAACCAAGAACTTCAGAGCTGGAATTAGTAATGTCCACTTCGTGTGGGGTCTAGGGAGATTATCGGCTTGTATATAATGTATAGCCTACATTTTATGTTCAAATTGTTCAATATCTCATATGTATATTTATGTGTCCTTTAATGTTCTCATTGTCCCATATACCCACATTTTACTGGCCGACTTGTCCTTTGAAGTACCATATACATGGGGCATGGGACACTTTATGTACATTACTGTCCAAGTACCCCACAAAACTCGATTCCTGAATAAACTGTCCCCATAATGATGTCATTGATGTCCCATAGCCCATAGGGTCTATAGACCTATAGGCAAAAAGAATCGACCTATAGGGCAAAAAGAAACGAGAAAGAGAGAGGGAGAGAGAGAGAAGGAAAAGAGCTCATCTGAAGGGAAGAGAAAAAAAAAACAGAGAGGAGAAAATAAAATAAAAAGGGAAGTTAATAATAAAGAAAATGGGGAGGGAGGAAGTAAGGGGAGAGAGAGAGAGAGGAGACAAAATTTACTTCCCAGTTTCCCAGAGAAAGGATAGTTGAAAAATGTCATCAATTTTTTTAGATACAAGCGATCCCAGAGTTTGTTTCATTTTATTTATTATTATCATAAGAGAAGGAAAGGGAAGGGGAGAGAGAGAGAAGAAGGAGAAAAAGAAGAAGAAGAAAAAAAAAAACAAAGTAACAAGGAAGAGTAGAATTGGGATGAAAACGAAGAATAGAAAGTAGAAGGAGAAGAAGAGAAGAAATATAGAGGAAGATCATGGTTGGTGCAGGATTCTTCCAAGTTCAATATTCTTCGACTACTTTGACAACCCGCTGAAGACGCGAAACGTCCAAAACAAACATTAAGGTACGTCCCAACTATAAATCCAGGAAAATTGTAAATCATTCGACAATACAAAGGCACAATCTCTCAAATACAAGCAATCCATCTGTCAACCTCTGTGAGAATAAAGGCTCTGGACTAATATTAGTAAAGACCCTTGAGACAATCCAGGCAAAATCTCTCATCTACCGACCACTGGGTGAAGAAAGGGCCCGGAGCTTAGACAGATGAGAATGTTCATGGGCAACCAAGAACTTCAGAGCTGGAATTAGTAATGTCCACTTCGTGTGGGGTCTACGGAGTTGAGATCTCTATAAACTATATCTTGACTGGGATCTGGTAATCAATAATACGACACAGAACGTAAATACAGCCTGAACTTATGTAGATAAAGCATACATATGTGTACATAGACATGTGAAAGACAACTGACAATCTATTT
Organism: Diaphorina citri; assembly: GCF_000475195.1. Lineage (NCBI taxonomy): Eukaryota > Metazoa > Arthropoda > Insecta > Hemiptera > Psyllidae > Diaphorina > Diaphorina citri. The sequence goes on from NW_007378991.1 coordinate 14,454, forward strand.
ATTTAGGAAGGGAAGGGGGAAGGTTGAAATTGTTCTACAGGAATCCTTTTGTGCTGATTGGATTTGTGTTTTGTTTCCATCCTGTTAAATAAAACAAATATCTATCTATTCAACTATTGTAATTTGTGTACAATTGTACAACGAATTAATATTGGGGTGTATTACAGACCGTTTTAATTTGTAGATATGTTACTGCTGCTATGATTATGATTATTTATATTTACTGATGACATAGTAGGTATGAATATTAATCTCAGTAGTGTAGTAGTTAGCGCGGTGGACTTCGGATCTGAGCAGACCGTTTTAATTTGTAGATATGTTACTGCTGCTATGATTATTTATATTTACTGATGACATAGGTAGTAGGTATGAATATTAATCTCAGTAGTGTAGTAGTTAGCGCGGTGGACTTCGGATCTGAAGGTTGGTGGTTCGAGAGTCAAGTCAATTTAGCGTAGTGTATTGAGGGTGGAAGGACATTTGTGACAGAACACAATTAAAATTCCTTGTGTAGTCCGTATCCAGAATGTTTCAAAAGGTATACTATTTCTTACAAGGCTTTTTTGACGTGGTTATCTAAGTATGTACCTATATATAAAAAAAAAACTTTTTTTTCTGACTTTTGATTATTTTGACAAAACTGTTGATAGTGTAAAGACCGGCTCCATCTGGGTGTCTGACGGTCTATTTAGAAACTGGAGGTCTTGTGCGGTGATCAGGTTTTTTTCTCCAATAGGTCTCTCATTAGTTCTCTGAGGAGATTCCCATCAGACCACGTGGTATCTGGTTTCTACCACATTCCTGAGATTTGTTTGATTACTGATAGGCAATCAGTAAAACTATTAAAATTAGTTGATTTAATTTTTAGTCTGTCTAGTGCCTTCTGTCATCAAACCAAATTTTTGATGATTTATTTAGATTATTTCCAGTTGGTGGGTCTCGTGTGGTGTTTTAATTGAATTGTTCTTTTCATAGTTCTTTTTCATAATGCATGAGTTATGGCCGCAGGGGCCTCGTGTTGAATTTTTCACCATTACTGCAGGCCAGCCTCCGAAAATTTGGAGCATCCCACCCTTGTAGCCATGCCAAAGGAGCTGAGGACCTTGATTGGTTCTCAGTTTACATACGCCTCGATTGTTCGGAGTTTGAGAGACATTTCTTGCCTGGACTTAAGGAGACCAAATACATAAGACCTTGTTTAGACTGCGGGAATAAAGGGACTTTCCAGTCTCATTCTGGCAGGGTATATTCCACAGTAGCCACTCCCTACAAGTGTTATGTGTGCTGAGCATATAAATTTCATCAATATGTACATACATAATTGCACTACTTTTCATCATTTTCTAAGGCATGGTACCGTGGTGTCTGGTGTCTATTGTCTAATGACTTGCTCGTGTTACGACTGTTACGAACTTTAATTGGCAAATAAAATTGATGGTTCGATTAATATTCATGTACATCGGTTGCAATAAACATGAACACAACTGACTTACCAAACCAGCAAATTGAATACAGGTATCCGAAATACAGGTGCAAGGAAATGCATATTGGCATATTGCGAATATATGATGTAAGAAACTGACTGTAGATACGTACCTGAAACAACAAAGAAAACCAAAATAATTAGTTACTGACTAAAAATACAACACCATACATCAAGACATTACACCAAACTCAAGAGATCACACAAAATGACAAAACAGATTCAATTGGGTACGGAAATGTTCCAAATAGGAAACTAATGAATTCCAAATTCAAGCATTTAAAATGTACACCGGAAGCGTTTATCATAATTTTTACTTTTTAAGAGGTTTGATCGAGGAAACTGTAACTGCTAAGGTCTTATCGTCCCGAAATCAAAGGGAGAAGGAATGCAGAATAGGAGAAAATCAAGACATTACACCAAACTCAAGAGATCAAGATCACACAAAACAGATTCAATTGGGTACTGAAATGTTCCAAATAGCAAACTAATGAATTCCAAATTCAAGCATTTAAAATGTACACCGAAAGCGTTTATCATAATTTTTACTTTTTTAAGAGGTTTGATCGAGGAAACTGTAACTGCTAAGGTCTTATCGTCCCGAAATCAAAGGGAGAAGGAATGCAGAATAGGAGAAATTTATGTAGATAAAGCATACATATGTGTACATAGACACATGAGACAGACAACTGACAATCTATTTATTTAGGAAGGGAAGGGGGAAGGTTGAAATTGTTCTACAGGAATCCTTTTGTGCTGATTGGATTTGTGGCCGGGAAGAATCAACAGCACGCGATTCCCCAGATGGTCACCCATCCGGATACCAACCATGCTCAACGTTGTTTAACGTCAGTGATCTGTCGGGAACTGTTATCACCGCTGGCTTTGGAACCTATTGAACTTTCCAATGATTGGATTACCTATGATCACGGTATAATTTTCTTTTCTATGAACTGATAGGTTTCATAGGTACAGCCTATACTATTCTATTCCACTGATAATAATGTGAAGTGCCTTTTACTTTATCATGTTCTATTTTTGTGTGTTTTATCTTCATGGTTACTGGGATACTAAGAATTTTCTCTCTATTGGTTACACGCGCTTGCTTGCCATGCAGAAGGTCCCGGATTCGAATCCCACCATCGACAAAAAAAAATTGCATTCGTACCTATTCGATTGCGAACATTTCAACGGGTTACTTTCTGGTGTTCTCGTGTTGACCCAGCTCCTAAATTGGAAGTAGGTATGTAATTGTGTCTCTTATCGCAAATAATGATGAGGGACATACAAAGGGACGGGCGTGCTACGACACAGACCACATGAGTCTACTGTAGCGTCTCTTATCGCAAATAATGATGAGGGACATACAAAGGGACGGGCGTGCTACGACACAGACCACATGAGTCTACTGTAGCAGTACGTCTATATGAGAGTATCTGTAACAGTTTACATTACAATACAGGGGACTTTTTAGTCTCATTCGAGCAGGATAAACAAGGTATATTCTATTCTATTCTATACAATAGGTAAATAGTACTCAATATAGGTCTGTAGGCATGGAATTTAGTAAATTAAATTTACACATAATCTACATTAGTCGACATAATAATTATTTAAATTTGAATATTGAATATTATGTATTTCGGTTTTTAGGCCTGTGATTACATTAGGACAGTAACATTGATATGTTACACGTTACAGGTGTTAATAATACTCTGCCACCTGCTATTTCGAGGTAGTGTGGACAGTTCAGTCGACATTGCTCAGCCGGTCAAGCAATTCATCTAAATAAAATATGCAATATGCAGAATGTCAAGGAATATGAGAGGGAATGCGCCGCAGGCCGTTTTTTGGAAAAACTTGATATTTAATTTGAACATTTTTAATTTTTGACCTGACCAGACTACTCAGTTAATCACTCTCGGTGACTCAACTTCAACTGGTCTGGTAGACGGAACTGTAACTGCCAAGGTCTTATCGTCCCGAATTCGAAGAGAGAGGGAGGACAGGATAGGAGAAAGCCAGCCATTGCGAAATCCGTCCCGGGCGGGAATCGAACCCGCGACCTAGCGCTTACAAGGCTGACCCGCTATCAATCAAGCTAACTAGGCTGGCTCAACTGAGTTTTCATGTGAAGATTGAAGAGTTGTGATTGAAGCTCGCATCAATCTTTTGACAAAACACGTTTGACTGACCGTTTAAGGACATCTTCTGGGAGGGTTTGTTCTAGTAATGTGATAGTTTTTGTATCCAGGGAAGATCATGAGACAAACACAACGAGGAGGAGAAGGAGAAGGAGGAGAAGGAGAAGAAGGAGAAGAAGAAGAAGAAGAAGAAGAAGAAGAGGAGGAGGAGGAGGAGAAGAAGAAGAAGGAGAAGAAGAAGAAGAAGAAGAGGAGGAGGAAAAGAAGAGGAGAGGAAGAAGAAGAGGAGGAGAAGGAGGAGGAAGAAGATGATGGGATATTGAGGTTAGGTCAATTTGGGGCCCGTTGTAATTAAAACAACGAGAAGGTCTTTTCAGAGAAGGTCAAGCTATTAGCCCTTTTGGCTAGCCTAAGTTAGCTTGGTCTGCCTTGTAAGCGCTAGACCGCGGGTTCGATTCCCGCCAGGCGATGATTTTATCCTGATGGGATAATGTTCGTTCTCGGAACGGCTAGCTTTCTCCTATCCTGCCTTCCTTCTCTCTTCGATTTCGGGACGACCTTAGCATTTACAGTTCCCTCATTAAATAAAACATTTCTTTTCAGCCGGTGCCACATCAGATGAAAAATAAATAAATAAAAAGCTACTAACCATTGCAGATTTGATTGGCCACGCCCGATCTATCTGGTTGACGCCAATGTCCAACTGGTTCAGACATTCCTCCGGGAACACTCCATCCCAAGTGGTGCGTAACTTGAACATGTTGGCTCGGACCTTTTCATCCACCTATAAAAATACAGGATCATTGGAAATTTTCGTAAACCGTATAAGTAAATAAACCGTAAGTAAAATAAGCAGACGAAAGATTTAAGAAAACCTTTTGATTCATAATATAGGATCTATTGGAAATTTTCGGAAATCGCATAGTAAAATTAACAGACGAAGATTTAAGAAAGCTTGTACCTTTTGATTCACAGTACAGGATCAATTAAAAAATTTCTGAAATCGGCGAGTAAAATCAATATACAGGAATCAAAAAAACTTAAAGGTCGTCCCCACCGGTTTAGCCCTTTAAATATATGTGAAGCCAAAATAGTAGTCCATTAAATACATAAATATGTACCTATGCAATTTTTGAATCGAAATTTACGGAATCAAAAACGAGAACGTAGTTTTTTTTTTAATAAATTATAACGCGAGGTAATAATGCTGAAGCATCATTAGAGAAATAAACCGACAACTAGATAAGAATAGGTGTTCGATTACAGTGAAAGATTCATATTACCATTGAATGCGAATGGACAATGTGCGTGGTAAGGCATTTGTTGGAACTCATTTAGACCGATGTCGTTGAATATTGCATATTACAAATAGCAGTTCACGTGCATAAAATATGACACCGAGTTTTTAAAAATAGGAAATCATGGAAGAAAACCAGACACCTCGACTGCGTTGTCTAGTAAAAAATATTAAAAAAACTGAAGTGTCAACGAAAAATCATTTTTTCAACTGAGCATTGTTTTCGAAATTTAATCTTTAAGTTCCACTTTGATTTGGTTGGGAAACAATTAACTATGGGTTCACAAGCAAGGATTGGCAGTGCGCCAGGCCAAGTTCCGGTGATCGTATTATATGGAAAAACAATGAAGGGTCATTACATTACCTTTCCTAGTTCTTTCAAGGTAAGTTCACACATAGACGGCCGTCGACTATATTTGGACACTCCTTGAATCCCATCATTAAATGCACTGGACGTTAGTGCTGCTCTCGCGATCTCTCTTAAGAGACCCATCTTAGTTCAGCTACAAATCAGAATTTAGCATGAATACTTACCAACTTACCTGAAAGGAATTCAAACTGTCGTGAACCGTGGGTAGCTATTGATTTTAATATGAAACTTACCTTTCAAGACAGGGTCACTGGGCGCCTTCAAGATAAGGAGGAATTGTAACCCTGGACCGAAAGTCTCTAAAAAGAATTCAGTGTTGTGACTTACCTTCTCGAAAACGCCACAAAATAGGGATGCAATATTCTTCTTGAAGAGTTGCGTGTATCTGACACCAAGATTCTTGACAATGGAATCAATAAGATAGAGAACAGGCAGCTTGACTTCAGCGCGAACCTAGAAAATATTGTCATAGAAACAAAGCTACACTCTCACACCCATTCCAATCACACCAATGACGGTTCTGCAGGGTGAGAATATATCCAAGCCAAGAGGTAGTGAAAGGCTCCAGTTTTCTTTGAACCCTTCCCCCAAGAGGGAGGGAGTACCGCCATAACCTCCACAAATTGAGAAAAGAAAAAGGCAGAATGGAAAAGCATGTCTTTTATTTCTTTTCATATTTCAATCACAAATAACATTTACAACATTTTAAGCGTAAATAAATAATATAGAGAACAGTAGGAGAAATAAAGAAATAAACAGAGACAATCAACATAAAATAAATTAATGATACAACTGGAAGGATTTAGTAAAGAATAAAAATAAGAATACCAGGATGTTTCAACATGGGATTGTGCCATGGGAAATTAAATAAAGTCTAATACTTTTTGCAAGAACAAGAACAAGATTTATGTATCAACCAGAGGTCTTCCACTGAAGTATCTTTACAGTCAGAGTTGATATGTTGATAAAGTCAGAAAGTTGAGTAATTTGTAAGGACTGTGTGAATTATGGCGATTTGGATTCCATAATAATACCGTGGTTCATCTTCCATATTCGTGGTTCTTATTCCAACCTGGTTTTTCGACAGACCGTTGGGCGTGTACGCGATAGCCGCGCACATTTCATTCGTTTAGACCTGAAGCGACTAGCTCAAGATCGGAATGAATGGAGAAGAAGAACTAAACTGCTCTTGCCAACCAGTCTCCAGATCGTAACCTAAGAGAGAGAAGCCTGAAATTTGCACACGTACAAACACAACGATCCGTCAAAACACCAAGTTGGAAGAGGTTGTGTCGTAGAGTGTGTACCAGGCTTTACGCATGCATTTGTCCAAATATTTGACTTGCCAAAGCTATTTATTTATAAGTTGGGAACAAATTTACAAATGGAACGTATCACGGATGTCTTTGGTGGGGAGTTTAACTCCACCTCCAGTTTTTTTTCCACGTGTAAAAGTTCCAGGAAATGAACGGGGATTTTTGAGTTGAAAATTTTTCTGCTGTAGTATTCCGATGTCACCCGTGCCAAAGACGCTTTTCAATAGATTCAAAATGAAATTCGAGTTTAAGTTACACTGAGCGATGAAGAATTTTGTGTCTGTGGTTTTGCTTACTCACAAATGAGTGAAACATGCATTTCCATAACTTTCTAACTGCCACACTCCTCTTAGTAATCTCAATACATATTAGTTTTTATGTGATTGATAGGTTTTACTCGTAAATACTATTTATCATCCTTATCAATGATGGTTGTTAGTTTCGCTCTAGTTTTCAGATTTTAGACTTTAACTTGATGTGCAAGGCATAACGTTAAAAGTACAAGGCGGAACTTTTTTGCTCTCTTGAAAATTTTAATTTTTTGGCACTTGGAACGTTAAGGAAATTCACGCCTCAAGTGTACCTTCGACCTAAGGTTATGTCCTCTGAGTTACCCTGTTAAGATGACTGCGATGAAAGCTTCTGTTGACCTATTTACGAAACTCTGTCATCAAAATTTTCAATGTTCTTTTGGCAAACCGCGAAAATGTTACGTTTATCGCTTTATCTCAACGAATATTTACTACCTATCGGACCACCACTATTAATTTTAGTTGCAAGATTTACAGTGTTCTGAATCGAATAAAAATCAAAGGTTGGAATTAAATGATTTATAAAAAGTCGTGAAATTATCACTATTATTATTCTAGTTTTTGAACACGAAATTTTTAGACGGAAGAAGGTTAAATCGGGGTACGGACTGGATTGACAACAGCTCATCAAATCCATGTTTTCGAATACTTCAGATGAGCACAGAGCGCAATGATTGCCATTCATAGATAGATGTTCCACTTAACGGGTTAGCTAAAGTCGGAGGTGTGATGGTCTCCAGCCAGGTGTAACTGTGGTCGTCCTGAACTACATTCAAAGATGTGCGATTAAATATCGTGAGGACTTGGGCTTGATCTTTCCAAGTAGGTATTTTGAGTAAAGCCATGTAAACAATCTTTTGACTGCCAGCTAGCTAGGATGGATAGGGGTTTGCTGATCTACTCCCTGTTTAGTTTCCCAGATAGATATGGGCTTCAACAGATTTCGGGTCGAGTGGATCAGGTACACCTCCATGTCTTCTGATGAAGTGTTTCGCACATTGAGGCGTTTACCTTCACGTGAGTTCAATTAGTTAGTTGTAAAGTAACCTTCGTGGGCGTGGATAAGGGAGGGGTACAGGCACTGGTCTTGAAGCTTTGATTTCATCAACGATTTTGTTCGAAATCCAAATCCTTCACATAGAGAAGGGTTTCAAAACTGAAATTGCTCTGGACTCATCATTTACATCATTGTACTTGTGATACTAAACAAAGGTCGCATAGGTCGCTTTTCTTCAAGTGAATTCTCGTCTCCATTTTTTTTTTTTTTATTTTTTTATCGCGAATAAAATATCGCGATAAAAAAATATTCGGCGGTCCCAAAGTACTGTAAAACGTTCTGTGTAAATATTTACGCTTACGTAAGTTCATTAGAAATTAATTATATGAGCAGTAAACACTTTCTAACTAAAGTATACACCTTGAAACAGGCGGAAATTTACGAAGACAATTTACGCCTGTAGGTATGCAACTCGTTCTCTAAGTATCTCTTCAGAAACATGGGATAAGTAGAAAAAATACTTCACTGCTAGAATGACCAATGAAAAGCCTACATACTCGACCATAATTAAATTATTTAAACATTTTCCTTATTGTTTTAAACCAGAACCAATTTTGGGAACTTTCTAAACCCCACCTCAGCCTCGAATTTTTGATGACAAGTACTTAAGGGAAGTTTTTTTCAAGGTTTAAAGCATTTTCGCATCCCCGTGTGTAAAAAAAAAATAAGAGATCAAGGTGAAAAGTTAACACAACAAGAAGACACGCAAAATTTTGTCCAAACAAAATAATAAGATATCACAGGTTTTTATTTCTTACAATAAATGATTACTGTATGACACATGTTGTTTTCATAGGAACTTGTGATGGGCGACACACAGTAAAACAAGTAAGAGAGGTAAAATCACAGCCTAACATAACTCAAATGCAAATGTTGTACATAGGAACCAATTGGAGGACTGTAGGAATGCGATCAACGGAAAGGAACAAAGAAAGAAAAAAAAATATACAAGATGGAAGTGGAAGAAGGGAGAGAAGGTGAAGTAAAAGCTGAAGAGGTAGAAAAGAAGAGCCAGAGTAGGTATTGAGGGTTACTAAAACTAGGAAAGAAACAAGATGCTTGAAAGTACAACAAAAAATCCCCCAAAAAACAGTTTTTTTTTTTTTGTTTTTTGGCTTTATGGTTTTCTGGACAAAATTTGCACCACCATTTTCGTGTTCCTGGTAAAAAGACCTTTAATTTGATATATAGGTCGACCAGGTTTGGATAAGTCCTTCTATGGGGACAGACCGACAGACCGACCGACCGACCGACAGAGTGACAGACACCGAAGCGAATACAATAGTCCGTCCCTTATACCTTTTTATTACTATTGTAATAATAAAGGAAGGACGGACTAAAAAGGAAGACAAGAATTAGGAGAAGGAAAGGAAAAGAAGAAGAAGAGGAGATGAAGGAAAGGAGAAGAGGGAGAAAGAGAAGGAAAAGAATGGAGAGGAAAAGAAGAAGAAGAAGAAGAAGAAGAAGAAGAAGAAGAAGAAGAAGAAGAAGAAGTAGGAAGAGGAGGAAGCAAAATTTATTGAAAAGGTGGGGGGTAGAGAAGTTGATGAAGAGAAGAAGAAAGAGGAGGAGTACAAAAAGAAGAAGAAGAAGAGATGAAGGAAAGGAGAAGAGGGAGAAAGAGAAGGAAAAGAATGGAGAGGAAAAGGAAGAAGAAGAAGAAGAAGAAGAAGAAGAAGAAGGGAGTTAAAATTATTAACAAGGTAAGGTAGAGAAGAACGAAGAGGTAGGAAGGGAACTAAAGAATTTGATGTAGAGGAGGAAAAGGATAAAGAGAAGGAGAAGAGTAGGAATAGAAGGGAGCTAAAGTTATTAAGAAATTAGGGTTTGGTGGGAAGGTCATAAAGTTAAAACACGGGAAGATTTTATCTTCATAAAAATAACTAGAACAGTGGCGTAGGGAAGAAAACATTCCCCAGAATAGAATGGAATAGAATAGCCTCCCCAATTAGACTGAAAAGTCCCACTTAACTCTACAGCAGTCTAAACCAGACTTTGCTTAGCTTAGAAAAAAAATATAGAGAACAAGAAAACTATGAAATATAAATGATCAAAGGTTATAATGTTATAAATATCTACAAAATCTACAAGGAACAATACGCTAAATTTCATGACTTGACTTGGACTCGAACCACCAACCTCCCAGAGCCAAAGGGCACCGTGCTAACCACACCACTGAGGTTGGTTAGGAATTTTAATTATGTTAAGCATGAATGTTGTTCTACAACTTTGTTAGAGCACTTAACCATGCATCATAATCATAACAGTAGGTAAGTAGGTACTTGAGCAGCCCTATTTTAGCAATTAGTCTATTACAGCTACATATTTCCAACCAGCCCTTTTTTGCCAGACCCTTTCAAAGCCAGTCCATTTTTGTGGCCCGCGAAGCCTTTTGGTGGGTAACCTCGGGCTTCATATTTGCCCTTTTATGGGGTGGACTCCGAAAATCTGGAGCATCTACCCCCCTTCGGCACTGCTCACTGGGCCTCAAAGTCCTAATCTCAATCTACGTAACGTATTATTTAAAATTCTAAAGCCCAAACAGTTTAAAACCCCTAGTAGATATTTCCCACACCATGATGATGTTTAGGGGGTTTCCAATGGGGTTAAATGATCCCTAGGGATATTATGGGGGGATAAAATAATGAAATGAAAGGGCAATGGAGCGAGAGAGGGAAAGGGAAGGAGAGAGAGAAAGAGAGAGAGCGAGAAAGGGAGAGAGAGAGATAGAACGAGGCCGAGGGAGAGAAGAAGAGAGATAATGAGGGAAAGGAAGAGAGAGAAAAGGAGAGGGAGAGATAGAAACATAGAGAAAGACAGAGGGAGAAAGGGAGAGGAAAAACGAAAGAGAGAGAGAGAGAGATAGAACGAGAGAAACGGAGGGAGAGAGAGAGAGAGAGAAAGGAGGTATTTAGTATTCAAGTGTTGGTAATGCTGTGGGTGTGTAGATTGAATCATTGGAAAACTTTATGTTTTATGTTATAAGAGGTTGGAAGGATTTTCAAGTTATGTCATGTTTTTAGTTTAACTCTTTTGGGAAATTCGATTTATAGGTACCTAATCTTTTTTTTTATTATTATTATTATTTTTAGTATGTATGCGAGAGAAAGGGGGAGGGAAAGAGGGATTTTTTTTTCTTTTTTATTTATTTGTATTTATAAATAAAAAATTAAAAAAATCCCTCTATTACGTACATGAAATTCATAAAATAAAATACAATGACAAATCACTACTCAAATACAATCAAAGGGACCATGAAACCTGTCTTATTTAGCCTCTCAATCAGCCCTAGCTAGGGGGGTAGCTTTTGGGCCGCCAGTCAGCCAGTTGGTTTTGTCTACAAACATTTTACGGGTGTGGATGAACTCAACCTTTGCTATTTCTTGTAAGGGAATTAATTTCTGACTAATATTAGTCAGAAATTAATTTCTGACTAATATTAGAAATACAGTTCAGTCAGCAGGAACTTACCATGTATATTTGCTGCATGCTGCGTCACTGCTTCGTCTAATGGAGGATCTGAGTCTTCTTTACACCCCGTCTGCAATGTGTTTGGAGTCTTGTTCAATAAGGAACTTACCATGTATATTTGCTGCATGCTGCCTCAGTGCTTTGTCTAATGGAGGATCTGAGTCTTCCTTAAACCCCGCCAGCAATGTGTTTGAGTCTTGTTTAATATTCCTGACTAATATTAGAAATACAGTTCAGTCAGCAGGAACTTATCATGTATATCTGCTGCATGCTGCGTCACTGCTTCGTCTAATGGAGGATCTGAGTCTTCTTTACACCCCGTCTGCAATGTGTTTGGAGTCTTGTTCAATATTCCTGACTAATATTAGAAATATAGTTCAGTCAGCAGGAACTTACCATGTATATCTGCTGCATGCTGCCTCAGTGCTTCGTCTAATGGAGGATCTGAATCTTCTTTAAACCCTTTCAGTACGGCCAGATACATCCGTTTGAAGTCTTGTTTGGCCTTCAGCCGGTAGGCCTCCTCCATGCCGGCCGAGCAGCAGGTTTTGCCGGCCGTGTCCGGGGAGCACACCTTGAGATGGGAGCCTGTGAACCGAGCCAACAAAGGGTTAAAGTTAGATATTTTTTTGGTACACGCGAAATACTTTTATTATTACCCATTATTTTTTTAAAGGTTTCAGCTGGGAAAGGCTGGCTTTCTATCCTCCTTCCCGCTTTGATTTTGGGAAGATAAATCCTCCGCTGTTACAGTTCCCTTTGCATTCTTCTAAATTTATTTTTCTCCTCCTTTACAGTTCCTTCCCTCTTTGAAACTCATCCTCTCTCTCTCTCTCTCTCTCCCAACCCAATTTGATCCTCTTTTAATTCCCAGTTTAATATTAATGCAAAATTCTTCGATTTCACATTACACGACCATTTTATTGTTTTCTCTCACTCCCTCTCCGTGCTCTCTGTCTTTCTCTTAACTCGATTCGCTTTTATTCCCTCTTTCCCTCCCACTCTCTTTCTCTTTTCCTCCTCCAATTCCCTTTTATTCCCCTGTTTCCCTTCCTTTCTTTCCCTTTGCTTTCTTCTCCTCCTTCTCTTAACTCGATTCCCTTTTTATTCTCCTTTCCTCCAATTCCGTTTTATTCCCCTGTTTCCCTTCCTTTCTTTCCCTTTTTCCTCCTCCTCCTTCTCTTAACTCGATTCCCTTTTTATTCTCTTTTCCTCCCACTTTCCCTTCTCCTCTTCTTCCTTCTCTCCTCTCTCCCAATGCCTCTGTGTCTCTTATACCGAGGTTACATTTTGATATTTTAAAGTTAATACAAAATTGGAATTTATTGGATTAAGCATTGGTTACGGGTTTGGATGACGCTTAATCCATTTGGATTAAGCATTCTTAATCCATTTGGATTAAGCATTCGACTAGAAAGAGAATGGGGGATCTGATTGTTTAAGCTACTCATTGAAGGATGAGCTCCTTCAAGGAAAATGGTGCCACTGCCCCTTAATAGAAAGCTTAGGTAAGTAATGCCTTCCTGTCCTGATTTTCTCTTCGATTTCGGGATAAAAAGCCCTGTGTTGTTACAGATATACATACCCCCTATCCCCTCTTTTTTTCTTTTTTTTTTTTCGTTACATTACATTTTTTTTTTTCTTTTTCTTTTGGTTACATTACATATTTAATCCAAAGTTTAAAGAAATTTCATATTGATTGGGCAATTATTTTACTTCTAATTGGTAATTGAAAATCCCTACCTTTGGGTACATGTCATGCATAGTTAATAAACTAAGCCCTCTATGTGTGACCCAGACCCTATACTAGCCCTAGAGCCCCTAGCCCTAAACCAAGGGACCCCATTAAGGCCAACTCTGTAATATTCATAATTGTATGGAAACCAAACCACCTAGATGCATATAATACAATATACAATACATGTAGGTAGATATGTTCATAATATTAGAATTGTGGGGTAAAAACATAGCTAGGTATAATAATAGGGTTCCCCATGTATAATAACTGGGGAATCAAAAGGTTTGTTTTTCCCTCGCCAGGCTTATGTAAAGGTTAGGGATGTTACCTTTTATCTTCTCCCTTCTTCCCTTTTCCTCTTATAATATCCCTCCTTTAGTGTGTATTTCTCCCTCTTCCCTCTTACAATCTGCCTCTTTTTGTCCCTCATTTCGTACGTATTTCTCCTACCTTCTTTATTCTCCCATCCCTTTTATTCTCTCCCTTTTCTTCTCCTCTCTGTGTCCGTTTTCTCCATATCTCTCTCCCTTCATTTCTCTTGATCTTCTTTTAACCTTTACAATTTTATAGTTTAAAATTTCCCTTTCCCCCACAGGACCTGAAAAATTCCCACAAAGGAAGAACAGGCAAAGGAGGGAAGGTAAAGGAGAAAAAGGAGACTAAAATCGTCCTTCTAACTTTTTACCATAATAATATGCCCTATGGGATAAAGAGCTTCAGCTTTGAGATTTTTCTTCTTCTCCTTCGTCTTTCTTGTTCTTTTACTACTCCTCCTTCGTCCTCCTCCTCTCCTCCTCCTACCATGCAGCCCTTTCCATTGATTCTACATGATATCCATGTTGACATATTAATAACTTGGTTAAAAAAACAACGTAATGGAAAGATAATGAATGACATTGAATGACATAATTTCTGGCCTCAGTTATCCTGATTGAATGTATGCTTGATATCGTTAAATGACTTTGATTTCGCATTGTCCTTTCTCAGCTCATTCCACATTGAGTCTTGGAAAAAATCAAGATGGTGATGTTACTCCTCATTCGTATATTCACTCATTTTGTATCTTCACCAAGGCTGCTCGCTTGATATCATTTATTCATTGTATATGTGCCATTAAGCCGAGTCTAGTCATCCCTGCTCCCGTGACTTTGATAAAAATAAGTTTTTACCAAATCAACGAATCCTTTGCTACTGTCATGTTGCGAATCTATTTAAATATAAATGTTTTCTTCAACATGCACCTTTGGGTTGTATGATTCAACAATTTATTCTTATAATATCTTCTTTCTTCTTAATTATTTCATCCATCTTGATCTTCTTCTACAATGTTGAATGACTGCTTGCATATAATACTTGGAAATCATATTCCCTCAATTCAATATTCGAACATACATTCAATCTATCTACTGGTTCCTCAAGTTTTCTTCGTGACTTCCTGATTTTGTTTGCAATTAGTCGATTAACAAAGTAACGTCTGGGAAGATGATGGAGGAGAGAGAGAGAGGAGGAGGAGATGAGAGGAACGGGGAGGAAGAGGGAGAGGAGAAAGGTAGACATTTTTTTACTATTTAAAAAACATGGGTTTTTGCAGTTACATGTTATTCGTCGGTCCTAAAATGTTGAAAATATTTTGGTACCTATAAAACGTTTGAATATTAGATTAGGGATTTGATTTTTTAAACTTTTATTCCTTCATTTAAGATTTCCACAATTTTTTTACGGAAATTGAAGAAGTTTAAAAAATGTATTCGCTTCGGAAAATTGGAATTGAGGGAGGGCAGGGAGAAGGTAGAGAGAGGCGAAAAGAGGAAATTGAATAAGAGAGAGAGATTAGAGGAACGAGTAGAGAGAGAGAGAGAGAGAGAGAGAGAGAGAGAGAGAGAGAGAGAGAGAGAGAGAGAGAGAGAGGAGAGAAAGAGAGAGAAATGTTTGAACTTTTCGAAGGGAAATTTCAATGTAACTTTACTCTAAAATTACCTCTGTATAATGCATTACATAATCTACAATTTCCACATACATATAGATTAGGTAATGGATAGATATACATAGTTGCATTGTATGTACCTATATATACGTAACATAACTTTTCTCAAAAAAATACCCCTACACAATATACTCTCATTAATATACGAGCAGGTGGTATTACATGTATAATCTTCTTCTTCGCCTTTTCCCGTGTACAGACAGGCTCGGCGTTTTTCGCCAGCCTCTCAATCAGCTCTAACTAGGGTGATTACTTTGGGCTGACAGTTGGTTTTGGTTACAAATTTTACGAGTGGATGCCTTTGGCACTCAATCTTTGCTATTTCTTTAGCAAGGCAAATTCAGGCTAATATACTCCCTGTTTAAAGTCCCCCAGCCAGACTAAGCTGGTCTACTCCCTGTTAAAAGTCCCCCAGCCAGACTAAGCTGGTCTACTCCCTGTTAAAAGTCCCCCAGCCAGACTAAGCTGGTCTACTCCCTGTTAAAAGTCCCCCAGCCAGACTAAGCTGGTCTACTCCCTGTTAAAAGTCCCCCAGCCAGACTAAGCTGGTCTACTCCCTGTTAAAAGTCCCCCAGCCAGACTAAGCTGGTCTACTCCCTGTTAAAAGTCCCCCAGCCAGACTAAGCTGGTCTACTCCCTGTTAAAAGTCCCCCAGCCAGACTAAGCTGGTCTACTCCCTGTTAAAAGTCCCCCAGCCAGACTAAGCTGGTCTACTCCCTGTTTAAAGTCCCCCAGCCAGACTAAGCTGGTCTACTCCCGTTTAACGTCCCCCAGTCAGACAGCCATTTTATTGGTAGTAATGTAATTTTAATGAGAGTGTCCCTACTACACACCGTACTCTGACTAATTCTCGTTCGCGGGTTCGATTTCTGCCCGAACTTTAAACAGATAAGGTTCGTTCTCGCGGAATGGCTGGCTTTCTCTCTCCCATTTCCTGGTCCTTCTCTCTTCGATTTTGGGACGATAAGACGTCAATTTTTACAATTCCCTCTATCAAAAAAACCTCTTCTATTCTAAAAAAATAAAATAATAATAATTATACCTAATAATAATAATAATAATAATAAATGATAGATAAATAAATAAATAAAATATGGGAATGTGAAACTCTTACAAATAAAATTACTCCTACCTGCCTGTTGAATTAAAAAATTTCCTCATTTAATGCTCTTAGCAGCCTTAGCCCCCCTCCCCCCCTCCTGTTTATGCTGCCAGAATCTCCTGTTTAAGACTGCAGTCTAGATTTCAACAGAGTACACCTTTTCCTTCTTTGTGTATTTAAGACCTTTAAGGTATTAAAGTCAGGAGCTGTAAGAAAGGAAGAAAAGGAACTAATGAAAAAGAACAGGAGGTATCCGCCAATCTTCTCTTCTTCTTTCTTTATCTTCTTTCCCTCCTCCTTCTTTTCTTTGTTTTCTCCTTTCTTCTTCTTTTCCTTAGTCTCCTCCTCCTTATTTTCTTTTATTTGTACTTCATCTCTTCCTTCATCTTCTTTCGTCTCCACCTTCTTCTTCTCTTTCTTGTCCTTTCTTCTTCTCCTGTTTCTTCTTCTCTTCCTTCTCCTCCTCCTCTTTCTTCTTTTCTCATTACTACTCCTCCTCTTCTTTCTTCTTCGTCTAGTTTTTGAAACAGAGGGTACTGATAAGATGGAAACGCTAAACATTCCTCGGGGGTAAACATTTCTAGGTTAGCTATTAGCTTCAAAGGAAAAGAAGCAATAAACAAGGGTCCAAATCTTAAACAAAGCACTTCCAGACCATCTAAACATCTAGGGAGGAAGTCAGTGGCGAAGAAGCTGAGAAAACATAGCTCCTCCTAAATATACCACTCATCAAAAATCCAAAAATCAGGTCCCGGTGTCCTCAATGAAAACTAGAAACTCGGCTTAAAGTTTGCGAAATTTTTAAAAAAATTCCAAAATTAACTTTGGTAAATACGCTGAAATTTTGCGAACAGTTTATTTTTAGGGTGTAGATCAAAAGTGTCTATGGGTCGAGGCTCGAGAAATGTACAGTTTTTGCGCTAGACATGCTTGAACTTAGCGAAATTTCACCAATTTTCCAAAATTTAAACTTTGGTAAAATATGCCGAAATTTTGCATACAGGTTCTTTTCAGGATGTAGATCGAAAGTGTCTATGGGTCGAAGCTCGAGAAATGTACAGTTTTTGCGCTAGACATGCTTGAAATTTGCGAAATTTCACCAATTTTCCTAAATTCAAACTTTGGTAAAATATGCCGAAATTTTGCATACAGGTTCTTTTCAGGATGTAGATCGAAAGTGTCTATGGGTCGAAGAAATAAAATACAATAAACAAGGGTCCAAATCTTAAACAAAGCACTTCCAGACCATCTAAACATCTAGGGAGGAAGTCAGTGGCGAAGAAGCTAAGAAAACATAGCTCCTCCTAAATACATGCACTCATCAAAAATCCAAAAATCAGTCCCGGTGTCCTCAATGAAAACTAGGCTTAATGTTTGTGAAATTTTTAAAAAATTCCAAATTTAACTTTGGTAAAATACGCTTAAATTTTGCGAACAGTTTATTTTTAGGGTGTAGAAGTGTCTATGGGTCGAGGCTCGAGAAATGTACAGTTTTTGCGCTAGACATGCTTGAAATTTGCGAAATTTCACCAATTTTCGAAAATTCAAACTTTGGTAAAATATGCCGAAATTTTGCATACAGGTTCTTTTCAGGATCTAAGGGAAATATAGCTCCTCCTACCTACCTAACTCTCACCAAAAATCAGTCCCGGCGTCCTCAGTGGAATCTATTGGGCGCCGCGCCGCGGCCGATATGAAGCTCGAGAAATACATAGTTTTTGCACTAGACAGTGCTAAGGTTTACAAAAATTTGCCAATTTTCCAAAATTCAAACGTTGGTAAAATACGCCTATTTTGCATAGAGGTTCTTTTCAGTGTAGAGGTCATAAGTGTCTATGGGCCGAAGTTTGAGAAATATACAGATTTTGCGCTAGACGAGGCTCGAGATTGCGTTATCCATATCGAATTTTTCCAGGACTTTAATTTTGGCTTTTGAATACTTTTGATTTGTAGTCCGTAATGAAAATTTAAGTAGCAAAAGGCTGAAAGAAGAAGAATGAAAATTTTATCCGCCCCTCTCTCCGGCTCTGTTTGGGGGGTCTGTTGCAGACATTTTAAACTGGAGTAAGTGGATATTATTTATCCACTTACTCCAGTAAATGCCCAACTGAACGGTAGAGGATCAAAAGAGGGGCTAGTTGCCGTCAGTTATATTTTATTTTCAGGAAGATTCTAAAAATCGAAAACGGCTGAAATGAAAGGGGGAATCCAAAGTATGCATCTATAACAAGTGATCCTGCTCTGCCATTTTTTTTTTTTTTTTTTTTTTCGTCTTTTTCTTCTTCTTGTTCATTTATTCTGACCCCAATATTGAGTTTTTTTCTTCTTCTCCTTCATCTTTTTCTTCTCAATCGAAATCTTGAAAAGTAGGGAAAGGAAAGCTTTCTCAAGGTTTAAATTAATGGAATAAGAAATAAAGAAGTTATGGTATTAGACATTGGAATTCTTAGAGTTTTCAGACGATTGATTGAGGGATTTTTCTTCTTCTTCTTCTTTTTCTTTTCAAAACGCGATTTCAAACTTCTTTTTCTTTTCAAAGCAAGCCTTTTATATCATATACATACATTTGCATTCGATACTCGAGCATTTAACGTGGGTATAACAAACTTTGCTTTCTTTGTCTCTCGAAGCATTACTGAGAATATGATAAATTTTCCTTCTTGTACAAAAGATACAAAAAAGTTGAGATAGAAATTGCGAGGGAGAGAGAGAGAAAGAGAGAAAGAAAGAAAGAAAGAAAGAAAGAAAGAAAGAAATGAGAGAGAGAAAGAAAGAGAAATGAGAGAGAGAGAAAGAGAAATGAGAGAGAGAGAGAGAGAGAGAGAGAGAGAGAGAGAGAAAACAGGGAGATGACAATGTTAAAGTAAAAAAAAGCTCAAAAGCTGAAAAGTACAAGAAGTAGAAGAAAGGATATTCTGGGAGGGAGGGAGGGGGGACTAAGTACTTGAGTATTTAATAAGATGGTAAAAGAATAAAAGAAAACGAGATAACGAAGAATCGGAAGGGAGAAAGAGAAAGACGAAGGGAAAGAAGGCGCAGGGACAGGTAAATACAAGACGTAAAGAGAGGTAAAAGATTAAGCACATCGTATAGGATGAGGGAAAAATCAACTTGAGAAAGTATAAACTTGACAACTTTACCCTGAAAGGAATGGGATATTACCAGCACTTTTTTGAAAAGGGAGAAAAAAGGAAAACCAAAAAAGGGGAAAAAAACGAAGACTTCTGAGAAGGAAAACAAGCTGGGCCCGTCCCTCCGGGAATTTTTTAGCCCGTGGTTTATTCGATCGTGATTAGAGAAAATCAGTACTATGTACCTACCTACCTACCTAATTTGTTTAATATTCAGTTTATTATTAACATAGGTGAAGCTAAAACCGGTCTTAAATTATCGACTGAAGTGATGTTATCATCATCTAAAACTTTCTCGCTTTGAATTCATAGGTCGTCGTGACAAATTTCAAGGTCAGAGCTCATTTGTGTGAGAAAATGTGAAAAAAATCCCCCAAAAACCATTTTTTTGTCTTTTTGGTTCTCTGGACAAAA
>NW_007378991.1:34332-35228 GCF_000475195.1 Diaphorina citri
AAAAAAAATAGACTTTAACCACAAAGCTTCTAGGGTACTACTCACACACCATTCGATATATAGGTCGACTAGGTTTGGATAGGTCCTTCTATGGGAACAGACAGACACACGACACCGAGGCGAATACAATAGCCCGTCCCTTATACGTTTTTTTTATCATTACTATCGTAATAATAAAGGAAGGACGGGCTAAAAGGGGGCGGGGGTAGGGTTTCCAGACGTCCGGGTTTTCCCGGACATGTCCGATTCCTTTTTTTATCCTGAAAATTATTATTTTAATCTAAATACTTTTTCTGCTCTCTCTTTTCTCCTCTCCTCCTACTTTAGTCTGTTTTCCCCTCTTTTCCCTATTCCTCCTTACTTCCAATCCTGCTCTGATTTTGTCATTATGTTTGTCCTTCGCCTCTGTCCCCTGCCCGAGTCCTCCAAATTTCTTACCTCCCATTCCCCTCTGCTTTTTGAATTCATTATTTCCAATGATTCTTCTTCTTCTCCTTTCTTCTTCTTCTTCTTCTTCTTCTTCTTCTACTACTACTTCTCTTTCTTCCATTTCGAAAGTCATTCATCTTTTCTTCGCTCAAGGTTTCCGACTTTGATTTTTCATTTTCTCGAAAGAAAGTCGGGAAATGAGAGGGAGGGGGAGAGGGAGGGAGAGAGGGAGAGGGAGAGAGAGAGAGAGGAAGGGAGAGGGAGAGAGAAAGGTAGACATTTTTTTACATTAAAAAACATTTTTTTGAGTAATGTATTCGTCGTCTAAATGTGAAATATGTTTGGTACCTATAAAACGTTGAATATAGATTAGGGATTTGATTTTTACTTTTTTCCTTCTTTAGATTTCAAATTTTAAAATTGGAAGAAGTTAAAAAAAAAAATGTATTTCGCTTCGGAAAATGAAT
>NW_007378991.1:35238-72400 GCF_000475195.1 Diaphorina citri
AGTACTTAAGTATTTAATAAGATGGTAAAAGAATAAAAGAAAACGAGATAACGAAGAATCGGAAGGGAGAAAGAGAAAGACGAAGGGAAAGAAGGTGCAGGGACAGGTAAATACAAGACGTAAAGAGAGGCAAGAGATTAAGCACATCGTATAGGATGAGGGAAAAATCAACTTGAGAAAGTATAAACTTGACAACTTTACCCTGAAAGGAATAGGATACTACCAGGACTTTTTTGAAAAGGGAGAAAAAAGGAAAACCAAAAAAGGGGAAAAAAACGAAGACTTCTGAGAAGGGAAACAAGCTGGGCCCGTCCCTCCGGGAATTTTTTAGCCCGTAGTTTATTCAATCGTGATTAGAGATTAGAGAAAATCAGTACTATGTACCTACCTACCTAATTTGTTTAATATTCAGTTTATTATTAACATAGGTGAAGCTAAAACCGGTCTTAAATTATCGACTGAAGTAATGTTATCTAAAACTTTCTCGCTTTGAATTCATAGGTCGTCGTGACAAATTTCAAGGTCAGAGCTCATTTGTGTGAGAAAATGTAAAAAAAAAAATCCCCCAAAACCAAAATTCTCTGGACAAAATTTGCACCACCACTTTCGTGTTCCTGGTAAAAAGACCTTTAATTCGATATACAATAGGTCGACCAGGTTTGGATAAGTCCTTCTATGGGAACAGACAGACACACGACACTGAGGCGAATACAATAGCCCGTCCCTTATACGTTTTTTTTATTACTATGTCGTAATAATAAAGGAAGGACGGGCTAAAAATGGGGGGGGGAAACAAAAAATTCTGAGAAGGGAAAAAAAGGAACTTCTAAAACCATCATTTCTCTGGACCAGTTTTGATTGGAAAATAGAGAGTAAAAATCCAAGATGAAATAAAAAAGTCGAAAAAGTAAACGAAACTACGAAAGTTGGAAACTTCCAACTTTTTTTCCCTTCTTTGAAGAGAAAGAAAATCGCAAAACTGTTCAGATTATGACGTAGTCTTTTTTCTTTTTCGTCATTTTCTCCGCTCGAAACTACGAAAGTTGGAAAGTTCCAACTTTTATTCCCTTCTTTGAAGAGAAAGAAAATCGCAAAACTGTTCAGATTATGACGTAGTCTTTTTTTCTTTTTCGTCATTTTCTCCGCTTTTTTGCCATTTTTAGCTCCTTTCTTTGCCATTACTTTCGAGTTTTCCCTTTCTTTGTAACACAAAAGGGAAAACCGTTTGGTCGTCCAAACTTGAGTCCCTTAATGGTCGAAAGTTGGGTCACTCTTTCCTCGTTCAACAAAGAAAGTTGGCCCACTTTTTGCTCGTTCAACAAAGAAAGTTGGGCCACTTTTTGCTCGTTCAACAAAGAAAGTTGGGCCACTTTTTGCTCGTTGAACAAAGAAAGTTGGGTCACTTTTTGCTCGTTCAACTAAGAAAGTTGGGTCACCTTTTGCTGGTTTAAACACGCGTCAGGGTACAAAAAAGCCTTTTTTTGGGGATCGTATGTGTAATTTCAACAACACCCTATACTTACAACGAGGTAAGAACATGAGAACATGATATACGAAAGTTAAAGAGCTTTCGAGGGGTCACTTTTTGGCCGTCCAACAAAGGAAGTTGGGTCATCTTTTGCTGGTTTAAATACGCGTCAGGGTACAAAAAAGCCCACTTTTACGGAATCGTATGTGTAATTTCAACAACACCCTATACTTACAACGAGGTAAGAACATGAGAACATGATATACGAAAGTTAAAGAGCTTTCGAGAGCAAAAAAAGAAAGATATATAAAAAAAGGATTACATATACCTACTGCAGAGAGAGATATAAACGTACATACGAAGAAATATAAAGAAAGGGAAAATTAAAGATGGAACAAAAAGAAAAGTAAAAAGCGAAGGGATTCCAAAAAGGGAAGGCCAGAGAAAGAGAGAGGATATCATAATTGGCTAAATCAAAAGAAGGTAAATATCATGGAAATAAATACGAATGAAGGATGAGAGAATTCAAAAGACGTATTAGAAGATATACGAGAAATCTCTACTTTGCTTCGTCTGATAAACTCACACGTATTTTAAGATAGGAAAAGGCTAGGAAGAAGAAGATGCGAATTTATTTAATGACTTGAGAGAAAATCAGAGAAACGGTGAAAGTACCTTAGGGCCATTAGGAAAGAAAATGGAAGAGGATTGGGAATATGCTCTACATACACAAAAGGCACACTACATACACGGTGGCTTGGGTGTAGGGGCAAACAACCTTAAAGGTTGGTTTAAGCTTCTACGAATCTATGTAAAGAGGAGTTATAAAGTGTAGATAAAAAAAGTAGCATAGCCAACCTAATAGTAATACAGTCATACAGAGGTAGAGAGGAAGACCAAAACTGAAGGTTGCCAGTGATAAGGTTCCTATTAGAAGATATACGAGAAATCTCTACTTTGCTTCGTCTGATAAACTCACACGTATTTTAAAATAGGAAAAGGCTAGGAAGAAGAAGATGCGAATTTGTTTAATGACTTGAGAGAAAATCAGAGAAACGGTGAAAGTATCTTAGGGCCATTAGGAAAGAAAATGGAAGAGGATTGGGAATATGCTCTACATACACAAAAAGCACACTACATACAGGGTGGCTTGGGTGTATGGGCAAACAACCTTAAAAATTGGTTTAAGCTTCTACGAATCTATGTAAAGAGGAGACACGGTAGTTATAGGTGTAGATAAAAAAGTAGCATAGCCAACCTAATAGTAATACAGTCATACAGAGGTAGAGAGGAAGACCAAAACTGAAGGTTGCCAGTGATAAGGTTGCCTTAGGGCCATTAGGAAAGAAAATGGAAGAGGATTGGGAATATGCTCTACACAAAAAGCACACTACATACAGGGTGGCTTGGGTGTAGGGGCAAACAACCTTAAAGGTTGGTTTAAGCTTCTACGAATCTATGTAAAGAGGAGACACGGTAGTTATAGGTGTAGATAAAAAGTAGCATAGCCAACCTAATAGTAATACAGTCATACAGAGGTAGAGAGGAAGACCAAAACTGAAGGTTGCCAGTGATAAGGTTGAGGAAGACTTATAAGATTAGGAAAGAAGGGATGGAGAGGGGAGGAGGCGTTGGATAGGAGGATATGGAGGGGTAGGATAAATGAGGGTAACGCCGAGTTGGAAAAGAAGAAGAAGAAGAAGAAGAAGATGATGAAGAAGAAGACCTGAAGACCTCTCAAAGCTAAAATTCCTAAAACAGAAAACCGTAGAAAATTTCCAAGAACTTCTTCTTTTACTAAGCATTTTCCCACTCAAGTCGGATCGATACCGTGGAAATAGTCAAGAATTTGATAATTGATATTGATGAAGAGAAAGAAGAAATTGATAAAGATGATGCAAACTTGGTTTTAACAGCGCAAACAAGAACCCTTTTAAGCATTGTTGAAGTGTTGAAGGGGGAAAAAAAGAGCTCTCTGAGGCCAGCGATTCACGATCAGGTATACCTAACACCTGATGAGCACACACTATCAGGTAGATCTGACAAATGACGCAAACTTGGTTTTAACAGCGCAAACAAGAACCCTTTTAAGCATTGTTAACGTGTTGAAGGGGAAAAAAAGAGCTCTCTGAGGCCAGCGATTCACGATCAGGTATACCTAACACCTGATGAGCACACACTATCAGGTAGATCTGACAGGTATGGCTGAAAAGGTTCGCCTGTCAGGTCTACATGATACCTGTTGAGCACATAAATATCAGATAGACCTGATCAGGTGTACCTGTTGTCAGGTCTACCTGATAGTGAGTGGCTGACCTTACGGTATCACTCTCGGTTCCTGAGTAATAACTTTTTATGGACCCTATGATGCCCACCTCATCAATAATAATAAAACAGTGTCATGCACAATGTCATAGAAACATAGAAAACAAACATCCATCATCATACCCAAACCATACATTAGCAGAATGGAATTGAAAGATTAGGAAAGAAGGGATGGAGAGGGGAGGAGGCGTTGGATAGGAGGGTATGGAGGGGTAGGATAAATGAGGGTAACGCCGGGTTGGAAAAGAAGAAGACCTGAAGACCTCTCAAAGCTAAAATTCCTAAAACAGAAAACTGTAGAAAATTTCCAAGAACTTCTTCTTTTACTAAGTATTTTCCCACTCAAGTCGGATCGATACCGTGGAAATAGTCAAGAATTTGATAATTGATATTGATGAAGAGAAAGAAGAAATTGATAAAAATGAAGAGAGTTTGGAGGAAATTTTAAAGAAAGAAAATGAAGGAAGGAATGAAACAAAGGGGCTATCGGGGGCCCTTGAGCACTATACAGTTAATACATTTCTATTTCTGCATCACTTTACTAATGAAGAAATCAGTAAACCACCTACCTATACCTTCCCAAATGAATTCTAATTTACTTGGGTACCTACTGACTTACTAATAATAATCAAAATTTTAATCAAAAGAATGAATAGAGAAAGCAGTTTATTATAATAAAATATTCATTCTTAGTGAAAATACTCCGTAAATGAAAGTCCCGGAAAATGGATTTCTTCATTTCTTTCCTCTAAAGATTTTATATGAAGAAATCAGTGAACCACCTACCTATACCTTCCCAAATGAATTCTAATTTTAGGAACTGACTTACTAATAATAATAATCAAAATTTTAATCAAAAGAATGAATAGAGAAAGCAGTTTATTAAAATAAAATATTCATTCTTAGTGAAAATACTCCGTAAATGAAAGTCCCGGAAAATGGATTTCTTCATTTCTTTCCTCTAAAGATTTTATTCCATACAATAACTACAGAAAATATTAATCTCTCTCAATTTATTTTGCAAAGCTTTTGAATTTCATATTTTGAACTAAGTAGGTACCGGTTTTCTTTTCTTTAAAATATTTTAAAATTTGTACGTAGGGATATTTATTTTGATTTTCTAATACAATTTTAAAGGTATTAAAATCTTTAAAATACATGCACATTGAAAATTTGTACGTGGGTGTACCTACCTAATTACCTGTTATTTTCATTTTCTAATGATTTGCTAAGTAGAAATGGATGGTTAAGGAAAGTGCAAAAATTTTATGCAAAAGAAAAAGAACTTTCCAACTTTCCTGTAATACCCTACATTACACTCCCTACAGTACAGATATTATTAGAGTTCTTCTATTGATGGCCCAAAGTAGAAATGGATGGTTAAGGAAAGTGCAAAAAATTTATGTAAAAGAAAAAGAACTTTCCAACTTTCCTGTAATACCCTACATTACACTCCCTACAGTACAGATATTATTAGAGTTCTTCTATTGATGGTCATAAAAAATTAGAAGTCAATGGATAAATAAAATAAATAAAACTACACATTAAAATCAGCAAAGTTTACCTATTTAAATTAAAATAATAAAAAAAGAATTAAAATTAAAACTACCCATTAAAATTTGTAAAGTTTACCTATTAAAAACTAAATACAAAACTGATTCCCAACGTGTGTGTTTTTATCATATTTTGAGTAATGAAAAATATTAACATGAAAATGATGATAATAATAATAATAATTGTCTAGTCAGCAGAGATATGTACGCAAATTTATTTATGATGGACTTTTTATTAAAAAATCCAACACAGTCGTTGTTTACCTATTAAAAAATAAATACAAAACTGATTCCCAGCGTGTGTGCTTTTATCATATTTTGAGTAATGAAAAATATTAACATGAAAATGATGATAATAATAATAATTGTCTAGTCAGCAGAGATATGTACGCAAATTTATTTATGATGGACTTTTTATTAAAAAATCCAACACAGTCGTTGAACAAGGGCGTGAGGGGAAGCTAATATAATTTACTAGCCTATATCATGATGGGAAACGAGAAAAGGAGAGGGAGAAATGAAATAAAAACTAAAAACAACGCGAAAGAGGGAGACGAGAAAACGGTAGGAAAAAAAGTCATGAATATTAAAAAAAATAAACAAACCTCGTAATATTCTGTCGAGAGGAAGATGGGGGTGGAAGACAAGGGGGAAGGAGAGAGGAGAGGGGGAGGATAGGTGAGAGGAAGAAGAGATAAGAGAGAGAAAGAGAACACAAGAGGGGGAAGGAAAAGGAGGGGGAGTGAAGGATGGAGAGAGAGAAGAGATAAGAGACAAGAGAGTGGAAGTGAGAGAACGATAGGAGAGAGAGAGAGAGAGAGAGAACAATAGGAGAGAGGGAGAAGAGATATGAGGGGGAATGAGAGGGAGGGGGAGGAAGAAGAAAAGAAATGGTGAGTGAGAAGAAGAGAAGAGAGGAGGGAGAGAAAACGAGAGGGGGAAGAAGACAGGGAGAGAGAGAGAGAGAGAGAGAGAGAGAGAGAGACAGAGTGGGAGGTCCGGTGTGGCAAAATATAGAAAAATGAGATACGAAAAAGAGCAAGGGGAAGAGAAAAATTAAGTGGAAATTAACCAGAGAGAGAGCATCATGAAGGAGAGAAGGAGGAAGAGAAGCACAAATATGTAAAGGACGAGAGAGAAACGAAGTGCAAAATAACGAAAAAACTGAAGATACAGAAGGAGAGAGAGAGAGAGAGAGAGAGAGAGAAAAGAGAGAAGAGAGAGAGCAAGAAAATTTAATAGGAGGGCGAAAAAGAAGAGGAAGAGATGAAATAGAAGAAAGAGCGGAGAGGGAAAACGAAGAGGCCAGAAGGGGAATAGACGAAAGAGGGAAGGAGAGGAACATATAGCACGGACAGAGACAGAGGTCAACTGGAGACAATAAATTATTCAGAGGTGTCTGTCTGCAGAGAAGAAAAGAAATGAAGGGGTTAAGAAAGGAAACAAAGAGGGAAAAAGTAGGAAGAGAGAGGGAGAGTCAGAGAGAGAGGGAAAAGGTAGGAAGAGAGAGATAAAGAGTTGTAGAGAAAGAGAGAGAGAGGGAAAAAGTAGGAGGGAGAAAGAGAAAGAGAGGGAATGAGAGAAATAGAGGGAGAGAGAAATATAAGACAAGAGATAACTAGAGAAGTTGTGAAAATCTCTTGTTTTTCCTGCAGCGCTGGCACGTCTCTCTGGCAGAATAATTAGTAGATAATAGTAATAATAATATTTCTTCTGATTATCCTTGTTGGAATGCTATATTATAGTGTCGAGTACCAACCTCAGTGGTGTAGTGGTTAGCGCATTGGACTCCGGATCTGGAGATTGGTGGTTCGAGTCCAAGTCAAGTCATAAAATTTAGCGTAGTGCATTAAGCAGGGAACGACATTTGTGACAAGCATTTATGCTCAACACAGTTAAAATTCCTTTTTACTGTCGAGTTTCCCGATATAGAGTTCTATATTCGAGTTCCGGAACCCAGTTACTCGATTGGGCTTCCAGAACCCTTTTTTTTTTCTCAGTATGCTCAACACAGTTAAAATTCCTTTTTAGTGTCGAGTTTCCCGATATAGAGTTCTATATTCGAGTTCCGGAACCCAGTTACTCGATTGGGCTTCCAGAACCCTTTTTTCTCAGTGCAGGTAGGGTGAAAAATGAAAGACCTGAAGAGTTCCTTCTTACTTTCCTCATCCTCTAGGAAGGAAAGATTGTTGAATCTTATTTCATTTTTTGGGAAAGAAAGAGAGATATAGAAGCTATTTAATTGTCACAAAAAAAGGTGCCAATTTTTTTATCGACTGGTTTTTCGATTAATGCAAGGTGGGGAAGATTACCTGAGTATCAAAATCTTGAAGTTATAAACACATTTCCATTTTTAATGTAAAAACAACAGTAACACAGAAGGTGGGGCTTTAGTCACTTTAGTGTCTTCTGTGTAGCTTAGGACGTCAGTTTTTAATTCAAAATTTCCTTTCTTTCCGTCCTGCTAGCGTCTATTGCTAGGATTCATTTTAGACAGATGAAGAATGTAAAAACAAAAAAGGTGGGGCTTTAGTCACTTTAGTGTCTTCTGTGTAGCTTAGGACGTCAGTTTTTAATTCAAAATTTCCTTTCTTTCCGTCCTGCTACTAAAAACAACAGTAACACAGAAGGTGGGGCTTTAGTCACTTTAGTGTCTTCTGTGTAGCTTAGGACGTCAGTTTTTAATTCAAAATTTCCTTTCTTTCCGTCCTGCTAGTAAAAACAACAGTAACACAGAAGGTGGGGCTTTAGTCACTTTAGTGTCTTCTGTGTAGCTTAGAACGTCAGTTTTTAATTCAAAATTTCCTTTCTTTCCGTCCTGCTAGCGTCTATTGGATTCATTTTAGACAGATGAAGGTTATACTTCAAGGAAGATGGGGTTGGATCCGGAGACATGGATCCAGGATGCAGCACAGGACAGACTCAGTAGGAGAGGCAGTATTGAGCAGACTTATGGTCGTCAAGCTCTAGACTCTAGGGCCTAGAGGAAAACATCAAGGAAGATATGACAGAGATGGGGTTGGATCCGGAGACATGGACGGATGCAGCACAGGACAGACTCAGTAGGAGAGGCAGTATTAAGCAGACTTATGGTCGTCAAGCTCTAGACTCTAGGACCTAGAGGAAAACTATCGATGGTGCTGACTATCGATAGTTCTCCTCCTCTACTAGGCCCTGGTCACAGATAAGTAAGTAAGGAGGTTGTGGAAGGTAAATTCAAAATGAGTGCTGACTATCGA
This sequence comes from Diaphorina citri, assembly GCF_000475195.1. Classification (NCBI taxonomy): domain Eukaryota; kingdom Metazoa; phylum Arthropoda; class Insecta; order Hemiptera; family Psyllidae; genus Diaphorina; species Diaphorina citri. Next base: position 43,824 of record NW_007378991.1, read on the forward strand.
TAGTTCTCCTCCTCTACTAGGCCCTGGTCACATATAAGTAAGTAAGGAGGTTGTGGAAGGTAAATTCAAAATGAAATCCCTGCGGAAATGATGAAAGCTATTTCCCCTGCCTCTCTCTCTCTCCCCCTCTCTCTTCCTCTCCCTCTCTTCTTTCTTTTTTATCTCTCCCTCTCCCTTCGACACAGGCAAAAAAGCACGAGGCATCATTAAAAATAATGTTCAAAGACTCAATTTCGTCCATATTTTCTTGCATAAAATTTCAATTATTCAGAGTTTTTTTTTCTAATAAAATTATCTTCAAATAAAATACACGTAATTGCTTTTGGGACTCCCTTTTTTCCCCCTTTTTCTCTTCTTTCCTCCCCTCCCACTCTTCCTCAGTCTACCGTCTACCTACCCTACCTATCAACCTATTTATTTTTTCTCTCCCCACCTTTGAACGTACTTTTCTCCCTCCCTACTTATCAACCCATTTTCCTCACTCTGTTTTCGTTGCTCTCACCTAATCTTTCAACTCATACTCTCTCTCTCTTCCCACTTTTACCCATTCTCTTCCTCTCCCTCCTCTTGGATAATTGTCACAATGTGACACAGTTTTCTTGTCGTCAACGAAAAGATGGCGGCGAGAGGGGAAAAAGAGTGAGGAGAGAGGGGAAGGAGGGCGGTAGAATTAGTATAGGGGGAGAGAGGAGACGAAGGACTGAGGGAGAGAGGGCGAAGAGGTGAAAATAGAGGTTGAGAATATAGGAGACGAAAGAGGGAGGGTATAGAGAGAGCGAGCTCAACTGAATAAGAAAGGGGGGATGGAGAGAAAATTTCGTGATTATCCAATTTATTTGTACATCTCATCCAGAAAGGATCAACCAAGTTGGACTTTCCGCTGTGGCTCAGAATTCACCCAGTACAAACGTACTGCAAAATAGGTATCTCGTCCAGCAATCTCAAGTCGTATCCAGTTTCACGAAGATCCCAATTTCCAAATACTCTTACCGATCAAATCCTCTGAAGTATGGTCTTTAAAACATCAAGTTCAGCTTCTGCTTAATCTTACTCTTCCTTTCCAGGAATTCATTGTGAATCTTTCGCCGACTCTCTTCGGAAGAGGCGAGAGGGGGAATTGACGAAAGAGGAAGGGAGAGGAACATATAGCACAGAAAGACAGAGGTCAACTGGAGACAATAAATTATTCAGAGGTGTCTGTCTGCAGAGAAGAAAAGAAATGAAGGGGTTAAGAAAGGAAACAAGTAATAATAATAGAGTGATAGTAGTAGTAATAATAACAGTAATAATATCTTGGTAATAATAGTCATAGTAGTAAAAATAATAGTAATAATTAGCCGTCATGATAATTACTGGCGTTGTTCTCAAGCTGCAATAGTTTGCAACTGTGTACCCGGAGGGTTTACCTGCCGAAGAAAGGAACAAGAAACGAGAGGGAAAGCAACAAGAAGAAAATGGAGGAAAAGCAGAGGAGGAGTAAACTTGGATATACCTAGATATAGATATAGAAGAAACGAGAGGGAAAGCAACAAGAAGAAAATGGAGGAAAAGCAGAGGAGGAGTAAACTTGGACATACCTAGATATAGATATAGAGAGAGCGAGCTCAACTGAATAAGAAAGGGGGGATGGAGAGAAAATTCATAAACCCAAATTTCGTGATTATCCAATTTATTTGTACATCTGTTACGTTAAGACAGAGCGAGCTCAACTGAATAAGAAAGGGGGGATGGAGAGAAAATTCATAAACCCAAATTTCGTGATTATCCAATTTATTTGTACATCTCATCCAGAAAGGATCAACCAAGTTGGACTTTCCTCTGTGGCTCAGAATTCACCCAGTACAAACGTACTGCAAAATAGGGATCTCGTCCAGCAATCTCAAGTCGTATCCAGTTTCACGAAGATCCCAATTCCCAAATACTCTTACCGATCAAATCCTCTGAAGCATGGTCTTTAAAACATCAAGTTCAGCTTCTGCTTAATCTTACTCTTCCTTTCCAGGAATTCATTGTGAATCTTTCGCCGACTCTCTTCGTCCGCAATCTTCTCCCTGAGGAAAATCTTCCTGTCCAGCTTACTCCTATTGGGGGGATTCTTCGAATGCAGTACAGTACTGGATGACTGGTCGAATCGGTGCTTACTCTTATTGGGGGGATTCTTCGGGTGAAGTACAATACTGGACGACTGGTCGAAGCGGTACTTACTCGTCCGGGCTTGGGAAAAGAAATCCGATTTGGTTTTCTTCGTCTGATGCGTGTTCAGATCACTCTGAATGAACTTGGACATGTCCATCTGATGCGATGACTTGGTATTGGCCAGCAAGTGGGTCGGGTGAGACGTCTTCTGCATCCCCCCCGCCATATAGTTCTTCTTGGCCAGCTTCTTCATCACTTGTTTCTGCTCGAGGTATTGCTTGAGTTGAGTAAGGTCCGCGAAGTACGCGCAGCTGAGGATCTTCTGCGCTGTGGGCCTTCGCTTCGGATCGTACTTGAGCATCTCGGACATCAGTTTCTTGCCCTTCTCGTGTATCTGAGGCACGAGGACGTCGATCCCTCCGCCCGGGTACTGCTTGAACTGGTACGTGAAGTTGCTCGACTTGTACTTTTCGAACTTTTTCAGGGTTTCCGCTTTGGGCGTCCCGAGGACTTGATGGATGCGGTCCAGTTGATCGATTTCGCTATCACCTGAAGGAAGAGAAAGGGGCACGATGAAATACACAGCTTTTTCGCCCTGGGGTATTCCTGTTTTAAGGGAAGTTTAAACAAAAGTAGCAATTCTTAAATTAGTGATACACGGACAATCACTCGGCCGGGCTTCTTTCTATCCAAGCCATTCCAAGCCATCTCTAGTTCCTATTAAAGCTCATCAAAGAAATGCCTCCTATATCCTATTCTGGGGACTCTTTGTTTCAGATACCTGGGAAGAGCGGGTTCCGCGTAAGCGTTTCGTAGAAGACGCAGCCAGCGGCCCAAATATCCAGCTCGAAACTGTAGTAGCCCTCGGTCAGTAGACATTCCGGCGATCGGTACCATCGCGTGGCGATATATTCTGTGTGGAGTCCTTTCGACTTGATGAATTGGAGGGAGCCCAGGTCTCCCACCACCACTAGGTCACCTCGGATGAGAATGTTCTCTGGCTTGATGTCACGATGGAACACCTTGTACGAGTGTAGATGGTGCAGACCATTCACAATCTGGTAGAGGACGAAAGTAGTATGGTAAAGTCTTTTCGACTGTTGAGGCAGAAAGGTAGTCAGTCCTACTGGTTTAAGACTTTAGTAATGTACTTCTTTGACCATTTTCTTAGGTTGAATACTAAGTTCAAAAAGCAAATAAGATACTTTCAAAATATGGATTTATACCTATCAAAGTACCCAAGTTTCTGGACTTGCCAAATACAAGTTGTTGAGGTAGAAAGGTAGTCAGTCCCACTGGTTTAAGACTTTAGTAATGTACTTCTTTGACCATTTTCTTAGGTTGAACACTAAGTTCAAAAAGCAAATAAGATACTTTCAAAATATGGATTTATACCTATCAAAGTACCCAAGTTTCTGGACTTGCCAAATACAAGCTGTTGAGGTAGAAAGGTAGTCAGTCCCACTGGTTTAAGACTTTAGTAATGTACTTCTTTGACCATTTTCTTAGGTTAAATACTAGGTTCAAAAAGCAAATAAGATACTTTCAAAATATGGATTTATACCTATCAAAGTACCCAAGTTTCTGGACTTGCCAAATACAAGTAACAGAAAGGGCAATTTCAAATCCCAACCAACTCTATAATGGGCGGCTGTCTCATTAGCAGCTTTTACCTGGTACAGAATCTCCTTCGCGCGTTTCTCCGAGATGTTGTCCGTGGTCCGTATGTACTCCTCCAGATTCAGCTCCATCAGGGGAAACACAAGCGTTACCTGACGTGTGGACCGGTTCACGTATGTTTCGCATAGACACAGGACGTTTAGATGGTCAGGAATCTTCCTCAGAATGGAAATCTCCTTGAGATTGGCTACTTCCGCGAAGTCGGGACACGTAGCCTTCATGATTTTCGCGGCGAACCATTTACCTGATGATAATAATACTGCTTATTTATACTGCTCATATAGAACTGTCCCTTTACTCCAGCAGTAGGCTACTACTATTATTGTGGTCAAATTCTCAAATGCTAATGACGCAAGGCATTCCGCGGATTCCTAAATGCTCAAGGATTTTTTGAAAAAGGAGTTGAAATTGCAGAAATACCTGGAGTGTTTCCACTGTCCACTTCTTCTTTACTTTTCCTTCTATACCTGTCCTTCTTCATCTTTTCTTTTCCTACCTTTCCCTCCCTTCTCTCTCGCTCTTTCTTTCTCTCTTCATTTTATCTTCCCTCCGCCTCTCCATCTCCCTCTTACCAACGTGATTAATTAAGTACAAAATTCTTTCTGAAATACCTTCAACCTTATTTTCACTTCGCTCTCTCTCCTCTTTCTCTCCCCCTTAATCTCTCTCCCTCCCTCTCTCTCTCTCCTCTTTCTCTCTCGCTGATGAGATTTTATTCCCAAGATTTTTCATGCCCTCTCCCTCCCTCCCTCTCCTTCTCTCTCTTGCTCTCTTTCATCCTTATTACCAGCCATTTCCTTTGAAATATTACTTCCCTTTAAGCAGGATTAGAAAAGTTTTTTCCTTCTACTTCATTGGCATTAAGGATGGGGCCCGTTGCTCGGAGGGGCCACAATTTAACGGTCCATTATTGGAAATTCAACTATGGTGGGTTTCACCAATGACTTGATGAGAGATCTCACTAATGGGAGAATTTTTAGTGATCCAAAAAGGAGTTTTTAATGATCTAAAGAGGATTTTTTAAAAACTCCTCCTTTTTGGATAATTAAAAACTGCTTCTTTTGAAGAGGTTTAAGAAACTTTACGAGATACTAAACTTATTTAACCTGAATTTTCATTTCTTAACTTCCGTTCCGACTTTAAAGAGGAATTTTTAAAAAACTCCTCCTTTTTGGATAATTAAAAACTCCTTCTTTTGAAGAGGTTTAAGAAACTTTACGAGATACTAAACTTATTTAACCTGAATTCGCATTTCTTAACTTCCGTTCCGACTTTTGGCATACTTAACCTGAATGTTCAACTTCTCCAAGACATCCCCAGGATCTTTCGAGGGCTCATGGGGATTGCGAACTGTCTGCGAAAGTTGAAAAGATAAAGAAATGAGAACTTATCCGTTTACAACTTCCCCGTATCCAGAGGAACTTTCCATCGTCGAGGGAATTGAAAGTTCTCGAGCTTTACACAATACGCTCACATTAAAAGAAACGCTGTTAGAAACTATGGTGGGTTTCACCAATGACTTAATGAGAGATCTCACTAATGGGAGAATTTTTAGTGATCCAAAAAGGAGTTTTTAATGATCAAAAGAGGAATTTTTAAAAACTCCTCCTTTTTGGATAATTAAAAACTCCTTCTTTTTAAGAGGTTTAACAAACTTTACGAGATACTAAGTAAACTTATTTAACCTGAATTTTCATTTCTTAACTTCCGTTCCGACTTTTGGCATACTTAACCTGAATTTTCAACTTCTCCAAGACATCCCCAGATTCCCCAGGATCTTTCGAGGGCTCATGGGGATGGCGAACTGTCTGCGAAAGTTGAAAAGATAAAGAAATGAGAACTTATCCGTTTACAACTTCCCCCTATCCAGAGGAACTTTCCATCGTCGAGGGAATTGAAAGTTCTCGAGCTTTACACAATACGCTCACATTAAAAGAAACGCTGTTAGAAAAGAGAGATTTAATTTGATTTCAATCGAAGGGAGAGGACAAATAGCACCGAAAATTTCGTACAATAAAAACGCCATCGTACAGGGTCGGTTCTTGGAGGTGGAGGCCCATTTTATCGTGAACGGATGATGTTCGTTCACGGAACGGCTGGCTTTCTCCTATCCTGTCTTCCTTCTCTCTTCGATTTCGGGACGAGGGAGAGGACAAATAGCACCGAAAATTTACAATAAAAACGCCATCGTACAGGGTTGGTTCTTGGAGGTGGAGGACCATTTTATCGTGAACGGATGATGTTCGTTCACGGAACGGCTGGCTTTCTCCTATCCTGTCTTCCTTCTCTCTTCGATTTCGGGACGATAGGACCCTGACAGTTACAGTTCCCTCTATCAAAAATCTTGAAAAAAAAAAAAAATCCATCCTAATCAATCAACGTAAGTAAGTAACTTTTGTTTATACATATAACATATAAGGATTTATTAGCTCCTTTGAACACATAATATTGTCAAAAAGACTTTGGGCTGAGGGCTGAAGAATAGACCACGACATCATGAAACTTCTGAGCATACTATGACACAGACAACGCGTCGACTGTTGTACACGAGCTGTTTCATTGGGGACATGCTAGAAACATTCTGACCTAGTTTAAGTAACAAGGAAGCAATAAACATTCTTTTTCCAGAAAGCCGAGTTTGGCATTCCATAAATATTCTGTACTAAGTAATGGGCGGCTGTCTCATTAGCAGCTTTTACCTGGTACAGAATCTCCTTCGCCCGTTTCTCCGAGATGTTGTCCGTGGTCCGTATGCTGTACTAAGTGACCCCGGGTAGGATTATTGCATGTCACAATATAACAGAATAATTTCGAAAAGAATTACACGCTATTTTAAGCGAAAAAAATTTGGCGCCCAGAAAAAAAAAAAACTGCACTGAGGGAAGGACGGAGGGGGGAGTCTCAAGTTTTCCATTTTTACTTTCTATTACTACAGTATTTTATGTTATTATTATTATTATTATTATTTTTAAAACATAATTTTAAATAGGTACATTATATATAAAAAAAGAAAAACATTTCAACAATGGAGGAGTTGCAAATGGGTAAAAATTATAAATAAATGGTCGATTCCTATGTAAAAAGTTGGGAAAAATCCAAATCTGAGGTGCTACGCCACTGCTTACCTGTCGCTTTCTGTTTGCATCTCATGACGCAGCCGAATGCCCCCTCCCCCATTTTGCCATCGATGACATATTTCTCGTCGAAGTTGGTCGAATACATCAATACTCCGGGTTAGGTAGCGTCAAAAGTTCGACCGCTCACCATACACTTTGTAAAGAATCTTGAAACTGCTGGACATTCAGGAACACTTCGCGAGGAAATTTTGATTTGGGCATTCAAATGGACTTTGGACATTCAAAATTTCGCCCCCGTTCTTCGCTTGACCGAGGAGGGATCTACAGTAAATTTTGTGTGACGGAATTTGCCATGGTAACCTATTATAATGTAAACATCGAGGAAATTTTGATTTGGGCATTCAAATGGACTTTGGACATTCAAAATACCGCCCCCGTTCTTCGCTTGACCGAGGAGGGATCTACAGTAAATTTTGTGTGACGGAATTTGCCATGGTAACCTATTATAATGTAAACAAGAAATTTTGATTTGGGCATTCAAATGGACTTTGGACATTCAAAATTTCGCCCCCGTTCTTTGCTTGACCGAGGAGGGATCTACAGTAAATTTTGTGTGACGGAATTTGCCATGGTAACCTATTATAATGTAAACACTTGAATCTTATTTCATTTTTTGGGAAAGAAAGAAAGATATAGAAGCTATTTAATTGTCACAAAAAAAGGTGCCAATTTTTTTATCGACTGGTTTTTCGATTAATGCAAGGTGGGGAAGATTACCTGAGTATCAAAATCTTGAAGTTATAAACACATTTCCATTTTGAATGTAAAAACAAAAAAGGTGGGGCTTTAGTCACTTTAGTGTCTTCTGTGTAGCTTAGGACGTCAGTTTTTAATTCAAAATTTCCTTTCTTTCCGTCCTGCTAGCGTCTATTGCTAGGATTCATTTTAGACAGATGAAGGTTATCCATCAAGGAAGATATAACAGAGATGGGGTTGGATCCGGAGACATGGACGGATGCAGCACAGGACAGACTCAGTAGGAGAGGCAGTATTGAGCAGACTTATGGTCGTCAAGCTCTAGACTCTAGGGCCTAGAGGAAAACTATCGATGTTGCTGTGCTGACTATCGATAGTTCTCCTCCTCTACTAGGCCCTGGTCACAGATAAGTAAGTAAGGAGGTTGTGGAAGGTAAATTCAAAATGAAATCCCTGCAGAAACGACGAAAGCTATCTCCCCTGCCTCTCTCCCCCTCTCTCTCTCTCTCTCTCTCTCTTCTCTTCTCTTCTCTTCTCTTCTCTCTCCCTCCCTCTCTCTCTTCTATCTTTCTATCTCTCTCTCTCCCTTCGACACAGGCAAAAAAGCACGAGGCATCATTAAAAATAATGTTCAAAGACTCAATTTCGTCCATATTTTTCCTTGCATAAAATTTCAATTATTCAGAGTTTTTTTTCTAATAAAATTATCTTCAAATAAAATACACGTAATTGCTTATGGGACTCCCTCTTTTCCCCCCTTTTTCTCTTCTTTCCTCCCCTCCCACTCTTCCTCAGTCTACCGTCTACCTACCCTACCTATCAACCTATTTATTTTTTCTCTGTTAACAACTTGCATGTTTAACAATTTTTTTCGCGTTCTGAAAATATTCATTACGATAGATTCTCTAACTTCATGACTTTGTAACTCACTCACTTAAGGTAGAAACACACTAGCACACTATCGTACTACCCTCACGTCACGTGAGCTCATGGGGAGTCAGAAAGATGTTGTTCAAAGTTTTCCCATTACACTGCCCTCACGTCACGTGAGCTGACGCAACGTGAGGACAGTGTGGCTATCATGAACGAGATTACCTACAGTATTATGGGATAACATTGAACTACACGTGACGTGACGTCACGTGATGGTAGTGTGTTTCTATATCTTTTTAGACCCTCTTGGATGCGGCACTGAAGGGGAGGAGAAATTATCGACTCTCATGAATTAGTTGAGTGGTGGGGAAGCCATTACTTGTTACATGAGACACGATATTATGATAATTAAATGGTAAGTAGTATGTTAAGTATTACTGGGAAATTCGTCTGTTTCCGTCTGGGGAAGAGAGAAGGAAGGAGGGAGGGAAATAATAATAATAGTGCTTATTTATATACTGCTCGCATAGGACTGAAAAGTTCCTTTACTTCAGCAGTAGGCTACTACTATTATTGTGGTCAAATTCTCAAATTATTCCATACCTCGCCTGGGATTGAACCCACGCCCTCCTGTTTACCAGGCGAGCGCCTTATGACCACTACACCACCGAGGTAGGAAAGATAGAGTGAGAACGGAGAGAGGGAGAATCCCCTCATACCAGAGACACACAGTCATTTCGTAATGTAAATGTAATGAGAGGGAGGGAGAGAGAGGGAGGAAGGGAGGGTGAGAGAGAGGGGAGAGGAACAGAGAGCAGGGGAAGGGGAGAGGGAGGGAGAGAGAGAGGGGAAGGTAGAAAGAGAGAGAGAGGAAGGTAGAAAGAGATAGAGAGAGAGAGGAATATGGAGAAACACTGAGAAAGGGAATGGGCAAAAAAGAGAAGAAGAGACAAAAGAAGTTGAAAACTAAAATAAAACTAGAAAATTATGTTTGAAAAAATAAAAGGTATTTCTAAAAAAAAGCGATTAAATAAATAAGACATTGTATGAGTAGGTTAGGTTAGGAACGTATGGAATTGTTTTTACCCTTAGATTTTGTCCCTCTCCTCTTTCCTTTCTTTCTTTTAACTGCTTCTCTCGCCTCTGTCTTTTCCCCATCCATCCTTTCTGTCTGTTTAACTGTTTTCTTTCGCCTCTGTTTTACCCCCTTAACCTTCTTCTGCCCTTCGCGTTTTGTTGTTTTCCCTCCCATTATTTCCCCTCCCTGTTATTTCTCCTCTATTCTACCCTCTTCGATTTATTGTTCAATCTCGTTCCCACTTTTAGCGTGTGTATGCTCTCTCCTCTTCTTCACCGATCCTCCAAGTCCCTTCCCTCCCCTCTTTTCTTCTATTCTCGCTCTCCCCTACACTATCTTCTCACCCTTCTATCCCCTGAGTCATTCTCTCTTCCTCTTCCCTTCTAACTACTACCTCCCTCCTTTTATCTCCATCCCTAATCCACAGTCTCCCACATCCAGGAATTTATGTTTTATTTGCCCTCCACTTTGTGTTCTACAGCTAGATTTTTGTGTTCGCATAATTTGTCCTCAGCTTTTGCAAAAGGATTTTTTTCTCTCTAATCCCCTCACCCAGCCTGAGTGGGAGAGTGGGACGCCAAAAGCCAGCAGCAGCAAGCGATTGCTGAGATAGCCATTGGCCACCTATCCGTAATTCCGTTATCAAGAGTGCCGGGAGGCGCGCGAACGTCAAGAGTTCGAAGCGACGATCAGCCTTTATTAACACGAAACGAAGGTTTGAGGTTTTTCGGCATATACTAACCACGCTGTTACATATTCAACTTGAGAAATTCATCGGGAACTGGTAGATTCGTATAAGCTTAACCCATCTTTTGGGGCAGTTGACACCGTACACCTAAGCTGCGGATTGGTCTTTTTGTGTATGACAAACATATCGGGAACTGGTACTGGTACATTCAAAGTGCTATCGCCGCGCCCCGCGGGCCGCTCTTTAAATGAAACATTTGCGAACGTAAATAATACTCAACAAATAAGACATGTAAGTCAAATAAATAACCGAATGACCCAGACAGTCGAAAGGAGGAATAAATTCAACATGTGCCGTCCGGGCAATTTTATGCTGACTCTCTAACTGTAGCGATAACACGAGTTGGAAACAAAAGAAATCAATGAAACTATGAAAACTATGCTGAGAACGTGGGAAGACTCTCAATTATTACCATCGTAATAATAAAGGAAGGACGGGCTAAAAATAGGGAACGTGGAGGAAAAACAACAGGGAGAAAATAAGAATAGAAAACAAAGACAAAGGTTTTTTAAAGTAGGGAGGGAAAAAAGGAGAACTATAAGAAAATAGCTTCTTTTCTTTGGCGAAGAGAAAATGAGGTGTAAAAATTGGGTCAGCGAAACACAGCATAGACAGATAAGAGGGAATACCATCCTCGCGCAACGTTGCTTAACTTCAGTGATCCCACTGGGACACTGGTGTAGTCAACGTGCTATCGGCGCTGGCTTAGAAAGATCTATTCAGTATTTAGATAAGGACCAAAGCTCAGCGAATAAGCATTGTTTTTGGTCAGAGGTTTCATCGAGGGAACTGCAACTGCTGAAGTCTTATCGTCCCGAAAGCGAAGTGAGAAAATAGTAGAAAGCCAGCCGTTCCGAGAACGAACCTTATCTGTTTAGAATAATTTCTCGAGCGGGAATCAAAAACGCGATCTAGCTCTTAGCAGGAGCTACCAAAAAAGCTAACTACTTAGGCTGGCGAAACCTCTTTTCATACTGCGTATAGTTATAAATCGCCTATGCCAGTTATAATTTTATAAATCGACTCTGCCAGTTATAATTTTATAAATCGACTCTGCCAGTTATAATTTTATAAATCGCCCATGCCAGTTATACTTTTATAAATCGCCTCTGCCAGTTATAATTTTATAAATGGACTGTGCCTGTATTTCGTATCTGGTTGAATCTGTGATTTATTCGGTGCGCTGCTCTGTGGTGGACTGTGCCTGTATTTCGTATCTGGTTGAATCTGTGATTTATTCGGTGCGCTGCGCTGTGGTATTATTTTATTCCCAAATCAAGACAACACATAAACCCACACACACACAGTTAGAGAGAGGGGACGGGAAATTTGGCAACATGGTAAAACTGCATACAGGGTGTCCTCTAACGATGGGTGCCACTGATCTCTATGAGGGATTGAGTATGACCTATCTTGAGTAGGGGCATTGTTGGTATAAGCAGGGCCATCGGCTTTAATAAACGAGGGGCATTGTTAGTCCAGTGATAACGCGCTTACCCTTTTTACTGTTTACCAGGCGAGGGTCTTGACCACTATGTCACCGAGGCAGTATAAAATCAATATAATGTTTGATTTTCACACTCACCCTGTAAACGACCAAGGTGGGATCGATGTTTTCATTATGATATCATCAGCAATATTGTTTTTATCACTCTGTATATATATTCTATTTTTATTCTGTGGTATTATTTTATTCCCAAATCAAGATAACACATAAACCCACACACACACACACACAGTTAGAGAGAGGAGACGGGAAATTTGGCAACATGGTAAAACTGCATACAGGGTGTCCTCTAACGATGGGTGCCACTGATCTCTATCAGTTATTGAGTATGACCTATCTCGAGTAGGGGGTAGGGGCACTGTTGGTATAAGTAGGGCCATCGGCTTTAATAAATGAGGGGCATTGTTAGTCCAGTGATAACGCGCTTACCCTGTTTACTGTTTACCAGGCGAGGGTCTTGACCACTACGTCACCGAGGCAGTATAAAATCAATATAATGTTTGATTTTCACACTCACCCGGTAAACGACCAAGGTGGGATCGATGTTTTCATTATGATATCATCAGCAATATTGTTTTTATCACTCTGTATATATATTCTATTTTTATTTCATCCTTATTACCAGCCATTTCCTTTGAAATATTACTTCCCTTTAAGCAGGATTAGAAAAGTTTTTTCCTTCTACTTCATAGAAGAAAAAGGGGAATAAGAAGAAGAAGAAGAAGAAGAAGAAGAAGAAGAAGAAGAAGAAGAAGAAGAAGAAGAAGAAGAAGGAGGAGGAGGATAAGAAGAAGAAAGATAAGAAGGAGGAGGATAAGAAGAAGGAGGAGAAGAAGGAGAAAAAAGAGGAAGGAGAATGAGTTTAAGGATAAGGAGGAGACGACCAAGAAGAAGAAGAAGAAGAAGAAGAAGAAGAAGAAGAAGAAGAAGAAAGATAAGAAGGAGGCGGATAAGAAGAAGGAGAATGAGTTTAAGGATAAGGAGGAGAAGACGAAGAAGACGGAGGAGGAGGAGGAGAAGAAGAATGAGGAGGAAGAGGAGAAAGGAAAGAGGAGGAAATTACGGAGACAAAGGAGAAGACGGAGGAGGAGAAGAAAGATATAAAGGAGAAAGAAAACTAAGAGAAGAAGGAAGAAGAGAACAAGACGCAAAAGAAAAGTAAGAAGAAAAAGAAGCAAAAGGAAAAGAAACAGAAGTCGGAGAACGAGAACAAATAGCAGGATGAGAAAAAGGAGAAGAAATGGAAGATAAAAGCAGAAATAATAAAATTCGAATTAACATTTTCGACCCCGAGGGCAAAAAAAAAAAGTCAGAGGAACTAGGAGAGTATTCTGTGACATGGATATTGATTCCGCCAAACATTAAACAAAGCCAGTGCCGGAGTAGTAAAATTCCAATGGGTTATCAAAAGGTCGAAGGTTTTTAATTTTTAGGTACTTGTTTAGAATTCACGTCAATGGAAAATTGGTAGGAAAAGGAGCTATCACAAATGAGCAGTGAGCAGTGTTATAGGGTTAGGCTTGTTAGGTGAAACGCAAAGAGGAGTTTTCACAGTTTGAGCAGTGATTAGTGTTATTATAGGGTTAGGTTAAACACAAAAAGGAGCTTTCTTTTTCACTGTCGTGGCTTCTGAATAATTACCTTCCTCATAAAATTAATTTACATCAAGCACAGTAAACTAAGAGCTGAATCCTCCTTGTCTGAAACTTAAGCACAGCAGAATAGCTGAAGTTTATATCGCCTGAGGAAACAGCTTAGGTGCATGGCATTTCTTTTCCATACCCCTTTCTTCTGACATTTTTTTTTTACTTTCTATTATTTCAGGTAATCTTGGCCGCTTTGTTCAATAAGAACGACTTTTCCTGGGCTGCTCAAAATTCTCTGGTACTTTCTATTATTTCAGGTAATCTTGGCCGCTTTGTTCAATAAGAACGACTTTTCCTGGGCTGCTCAAAATTCTCTGGCAAAAACAACTACACCACCGGGCACTAAAGCAAGTTTTTGTCCATATTTATTTATTTTTAAAGAGATTTGACAGAGGGAACTGTAACTGCTAAGGTCTTATCGTCCGAAATCGAAGATAGAAGGAAGACAGGAGAGGAGAAAGCCAGCCTTTCCGAGAACGAGCATTATCCGTCTAGGATAAAATCCGCCCCGGGCGGGAATCCGCAACCTAGCGTTTACAAGGTAGACGTACTACCAACCAAGCTAACTTAGGTTGACCTACTTCCATGAATTCAGCACTGTTTTCGCCCATATAAAAACTAGAAGAGAAACAAATTTGGGAATCCGCAACCTAGCGTTTACAAGGTAGACATACTACCAACCAAGCTAACTTAGGTTGACCTACTTCCATGAATTCAGCACTGTTTTCGCCCATATAAAAACTAGAAGAGAAACAAATTAAATCGAAGATAGAACGAAGACAGGATAGAAGAAAGCCAGCCGTTCCGAGAACGAACATTATCCGTGTAGGATAAAATTCGCCCCGGGCGGGAATACCTAGCGCTTACAAGGTAGACGTGCTACCAACCAAGCTAGGTTGACCTACTCCCATAAATCAAGCACTGTTTTCGCCCATATAAAAACTAGAAGAGAAACAAATTTGAAACATCCCAGCATTAGGGACGCAGCCAAAGTCCTAAGCGCCACGGAGTCTGCCTAGCCTGATGGCGCCTTCAAGTCTGCACCTCCCCTCGTGCGCTTTTACCCCTCTATTAACTACTCAGTTCCCTTCCCCTCTTGCGCTTTTACCCCTCCACTACCTACCCATTTCCCTTCCCCCCTTGCGATTTTACCTCTCCCCTTTACCCAATTCCCTCCCAACTTCTTAGCTTTACCCACTTTCCTCCTCTCTATCTTCTTCCTTTGTGGCGCTCCTTCGTCGCTTCTCTGCTTCTCTCTCCCCTCTATATTCTTCTCCCACTGCCCTTTCCTTCTTCTCTACACCATCTTTACCCACTTTCCTCCTATCTTCTTCCTTTGTGGCGCTCCTTCGTCGCTTCTCTGCTTCTCTCTCCCCTCTATATTCTTCTCCCACTGCCCTTTCCTTCTTCTTTCCTTAGATTTTGTCCCTCTCCTCTTTCCTTTCTTTCTTTTAACTGCTTCTCTCGCCGCTGTCTTTTCCCCATCCATCCTTTCTGTCTGTTTAACTGTTTTCTTTCGCCTCTGTTTTACCCCCTTAACCTTCTTCTGCCCTTCGCGTTTTGTTGTTTTCCCTCCCATTATTTCCCCTCCCTGTTATTTCTCCTCTATTCTACCCTCTTCGATTTATTGTTCAATCTCGTTCCCACTTTTAGCGTGTGTATGCTCTCTCCTCTTCTTCACCGATCCTCCAAGTCCCTTCCCTCCCCTCTTTTCTTCTATTCTCGCTCTCCCCTACACTATCTTCTCACCCTTCTATCCCCTGAGTCATTCTCTCTTCCTCTTCCCTTCTAACTACTACCTCCCTCCTTTTATCTCCATCCCTAATCCACAGTCTCCCACATCCAGGAATTTATGTTTTATTTGCCCTCCACTTTGTGTTCTACAGCTAGATTTTTGTGTTCGCATAATTTGTCCTCAGCTTTTGCAAAAGGATTTTTTTCTCTCTAATCCCCTCACCCAGCCTGAGTGGGAGAGTGGGACGCCAAAAGCCAGCAGCAGCAAGCGATTGCTGAGATAGCCATTGGCCACCTATCCGTAATTCCGTTATCAAGAGTGCCGGGAGGCGCGCGAACGTCAAGAGTTCGAAGCGACGATCAGCCTTTATTAACACGAAACGAAGGTTTGAGGTTTTTCGGCATATACTAACCACGCTGTTACATATTCAACTTGAGAAATTCATCGGGAACTGGTAGATTCGTATAAGCTTAACCCATCTTTTGGGGCAGTTGACACCGTACACCTAAGCTGCGGATTGGTCTTTTTGTGTATGACAAACATATCGGGAACTGGTACTGGTACATTCAAAGTGCTATCGCCGCGCCCCGCGGGCCGCTCTTTAAATGAAACATTTGCGAACGTAAATAATACTCAACAAATAAGACATGTAAGTCAAATAAATAACCGAATGACCCAGACAGTCGAAAGGAGGAATAAATTCAACATGTGCCGTCCGGGCAATTTTATGCTGACTCTCTAACTGTAGCGATAACACGAGTTGGAAACAAAAGAAATCAATGAAACTATGAAAACTATGCTGAGAACGTGGGAAGACTCTCAATAGGACCTATCACTCACAATGAGTATAAAATCAATATAATGTTTGATTTTCACACTCACCCAGTAAACGACCAAGGTGGGATCGATGTTTTCATTATGATATCATCAGCAATATTGTTTTTATCACTCTGTATATATATTGTATTTTTATATGTATGTAGATTCGTCTGGTGCAGACATGTTAATCGCATAATCTTATGCATAGTTTCATAGAGATTGGAGAAGCGAGTCTATTTTTATATGTATGTAGATTCGTCTGGTGCAGACATGTTAATCGCATAATCTTATGCATAGTTTCATAGAGATTGGAGAAGCGAGTTTATCTTTAAAAGATTTTAGATACTGGGCGAACGACATGTTTTAACGCATAGTTAAAGCGCCTAAAAGGAAAACAAAGAGGTTTGAAAGAGGGAACTGTAACTGCCAGGGCCTTATCGTCCCGAAATCGAAGAGAGAAACAAGACAGAGCAGGAGAAAGCCAGCCGTTCCGAGAACGAACCTTTTTTCAAAAGAAAATAACAATCGAATAGGACTGAACAGTCCCTTTACCCCAGTAGCCTGTTCCATGAAAGTATGGAATTAAAGTTAACCTGACACCTGACCCAGGGCAGGCAAGGACCGGCAAGCTTCAATTGCAAATAAAACCAAAATAATAATAATAAAAAAACTCACAGAAAATTTTCCTTAAATAACCCTATCAAACGGACCATGTTTTGCTCTATTGGGATAGAAAACTCAATTCAACCAGAAAAAAAAAAAAAAAAAAAAAAAAAAAAAAAAAAAAAAAAATGGGAAGGCGCGACTCTGTTTGTGTTTCATGTTACAAGAGTTATTAAATCAGCAGAGCAAAAGTTATTAAACACAGGCTGCAATATTTCTGCTCCGGAATCAGCATAATTTGTGTTTGATTACGTAGCGAGAATGCTCTTTGTTGTTGATAATGATAATATGGAAAATGATTATACTGATAATGCTGATAATGATAGTACTGTAGGTATACCGACTGATAAAATTTAACACACATGTTTCAATACGTATGTATATTAAGGAAATTTTCCCATTATTAAATTTTGAGCCCGAACTATGATTTTGTGAAAATTCGAATTTTGAAATTATGATTTACTTACCAAATTTCGAATTTTGAAAATTTCAATCAAAATTGGAAAAATTTCCAGTCAACCCTGAAAATCGGTTGAGAGCTACCACATGCCGATTCTTGTTTTGACTTCGAAAAATACAAATAGCAAAAAGTTAACTCAATAATTCAATTTTCATTTTATTTTTATTCTTTATTTTTCGTTCATGTGTAAATGAATTTTGTTGATTTATCAATTTCCAGTTTCCCCATGTTTACTCATTTCATGTTCAATATGTATGTTCATGTTCAATATATGTTCATATTTCATAAATCCATTGTTCAATTCATCAGCCAGTCACGTATTGAACTCAAACAATCTTGTTAGTTTTATCTACGGATATTGTGTGTTGTTTGCATGTATTGATTATACTGATAATGCTGATAATGATAGTACTGTAGGTATACCGACTGATAAAATTTAACACACATGTTTCAATACGTATGTATATTAAGGAAATTTTCCCATTATTAAATTTTGAGCCCGAACTATGATTTTGTGAAAATTCGAATTTTGAAATTATGATTTACTTACCAAATTCGAATTTTGAAAATTTCAATAAAAATTGGAAAAATTTCCGGTCGACCCGTAAAATCGGTTGAGAGCTCCCCCATGCCAATTCTTGTTTTGACTTCGAAAAATACAAATAGCAAATAGTTAACTCAATAATTCAATTTTCATTTTATTTTTATTCTTTATTTTTCGTTCATGTGTAAATGAATTTTGTTGATTTATCAATTTCCAGTTTCCCCATGTTTACTCATTTCATGTTCAATATATGTTCATATTTCATAATTCCATTGTTCAATTCATCAGCCAGTCACGTATTGAACTCAAACAATCTTGTTAGTTTTATCTACGGATATTGTGTGTTGTTTGCATGTTTGTTATGCTTTCATTAGGTATGTTAGTGTTTTCAAGTTTTCATTATTGTGTTTTCTCCCTTCGCCAATTTTGTGTTCTTTTGGTAAATTATTATTCTGCTTTTGATGAGAAATTGTATTTCCAACCATTTATTAGCTGTATAATATCCATTTAACCCTACATGACCTATCCAGCTATCAGATATGCTACCCAGCGCCAGAGATTGAAAAAAGAAAGAGTGATTTACATAGATTTACAATTAGGTAAAGGTACTAAAAATCATAGTTTCTAATTCCTAGAAGGCATAACATCCATTTAACCCTACATGACCTATCCAGCTATCAGGTATGCTACCCAGTGCCAGAGATTGAAAAAAGAAAGAGTGATTTACATAGATTTACAATTAGGTAAAGGTACTAAAAATCATAGTTTCTAATTCCTAGAAGGTGCATTTTTTTTCTCATATCGAACCCGCTACTTTCGGCTTTGCAAGTAAGCGTGTTACTACTGGACTGACACTCGTATTTATGAACAAGAGTGATCGTTCTTAGATCAGTCTCAAGTCAAAATTGACCAATCAAATGCCTTGAGACTATGCTTAGCACGAACTTAAGAGCCAGCATTTTGTTCATAAATATGGGTGTAAGAGAGATTCAAAAACTGATACAAGCAGACAGTTGTGACGGATATATTAATTTAGATCGACAAGATAAAGGCGGGAGAAATAGAAGAATTGATAGGAAGAGATCATGTGTGAAAAATGAAAGATAGCGAGAAGAACAGGAAGAAGAAGACCAAAGGAAAGAAGAAATGAAAAGAAGGAGAAGAAGAGGAGATGAACGAGAAGGGAAGGAAGATACAGAGAAGAGAGAGAGAGAAAAAAAGGTTAGTGTGTTGTGTTGTATTGAAAAGCGTCAGATTTTTGCTGATTGTTGAAATCTCATGTTATGCAAGCAAAAAAAAAAAAAAAAAAAATGGGCTAGCTCAGCAATATTATAAATTTACTAGCTAGTTCATCCCAAGGCATGGCCAAACTTGTAGAAAATAATAAAAAATACGGTCGCGCTGCGCGCTTCTTATTAGCTGCATAGTTACCAAACTAAAAACATAAACCAAACTCAAAATGTTGGTCGAGAGCGGAACATTTCTCTCCCGCAGTCTCTGCACTCTGTGTATTTCTTATCCTCTTTATTAATTAATTTATTTAATTTTGACATCCTTTGTAAATACTTTTTACTTAGTCGGGTCCGTATACTCGTACGGGTCCTACTCGTAAGTATCCATTTCTATATATAACTTAAGTAAAAAAAAGTTCTTCTCCTCTTTTTTTTTTGTCCTTTAAACTCTTTACTGACTGTAATATTTTTTTCTTTTTTTTTTTTTAAAAATATTTTTTAAAGATTTTTATCAATATCGCACAAATATTCGAGAAATAGGTTTTTTCTTTATCAAGATTTTTATCAATATCGGACAAATTTTCGAGAGTTGTTTTGAAATAAACAAATTATCTACTAGGTAAAACTTGGAATTCCCTTCGCTCGTCACCTGACTTCCATCAGCATCATCATTCAGCATCGTACTAATTCAGCACACAGTAACAAAACCCTAGCGAACAAACTCTCTCACGAAACTGCTGTTTATGCTGACGCGACTCTGGGTTTTCTTTATCAAGATTTTTATCAATATCGGACAAATTTTCGAGAGTTGTTTTGAAATAAGCAAATTGTCTACTAGTTAAAACTTGGAATTCCCATTGCTCGACACCTGACTTCCATCAGCATCATCATTCAGCAATCAGCATCGTACTAATTCAGCACACAGTAACAAAACCCTAGCGAACAAACTCTCTCACGAAACTGCTGTTTATGCTGACGCGACTCTGCCTATTCTACCCTCTTCGATTTATTGTTCAATCTCGTTCCCACTTTTAGCGTGTGTATACTCTCTCCTCGTCTTCAGCACGGATCCTCGAAGTCCCCTCTTTTCTTCTATTCTCGCTCTCCCCTACACTATCTTCTCACCCTTCTATCCCCTGAGTCACTCTTTCTTCCTCTTCCCTTCTAACTACTACCTCCCTCCTTTTATCTCCATCCCTAATCCACAGTCTCCCACATCCAGGAATTTATGTTTTATTTGCCCTCCACTTTGTGTTCTACAGCTAGATTTTTGTGTTCGCATAATTTGTCCTCAGCTTTTGCAAAAGGATTTTTTTCTCTCTAATCCCCTCACCCAGCCTGAGTGGGAGAGTGGGACGCCAAAAGCCAGCAGCAGCAAGCGATTGCTGAGATAGCCATTGGCCACCTATCCGTAATTCCGTTATCAAGAGTGCCGGGAGGCGCGCGAACGTCAAGAGTTCGAAGCGACGATCAGCCTTTATTAACACGAAACGAAGGTTTGAGGTTTTTCGGCATATACTAACCACGCTGTTACATATTCAACTTGAGAAATTCATCGGGAACTGGTAGATTCGTATAAGCTTAACCCATCTTTTGGGGCAGTTGACACCGTACACCTAAGCTGCGGATTGGTCTTTTTGTGTATGACAAACATATCGGGAACTGGTACTGGTACATTCAAAGTGCTATCGCCGCGCCCCGCGGGCCGCTCTTTAAATGAAACATTTGCGAACGTAAATAATACTCAACAAATAAGACATGTAAGTCAAATAAATAACCGAATGACCCAGACAGTCGAAAGGAGGAATAAATTCAACATGTGCCGTCCGGGCAATTTTATGCTGACTCTCTAACTGTAGCGATAACACGAGTTGGAAACAAAAGAAATCAATGAAACTATGAAAACTATGCTGAGAACGTGGGGCTCCAACATCATATCCAATATATGGACTCCAATACATATTCTATACCGAACAATATGTACTCCAACATCATATCCAATATATGGACTCCAATACATATTTATACCGAACAATATGTACTCCAACATCATATCCAATATATGGACTCCAATACATATTTATACCGAACAATATGTACTCCAACATCATATCCAATATATGGACTCCAATACATATTTATACCGAACAATATATACTCCAACATCATATCCAATATATGGACTCCAATACATATTCTATACCGAACAATATGTACTCCAACATCATTGGTGAACTTGGTACATAGGGGGTAAGAGGTGACTAGGGTACAGCTAAACCTAATTTGCATAGGTAGTGCTTGGCACTCTCCTAGCTCCTACACACACACACACACACACACACACACACACACACACACCTATTTAATAGTGTAGATATTTATTTGCATAAAGGCCGCCTCCACACGGGTATTCGTATTCGAACAGCACTTTCCCTCAAGGTTCAGGTTGCCTTTACACCTCAGCCACATTGGGCTTCTTGCGCACAGGGAATGATGCTTACACAAACACAAGGGTACTAATACAGGGTGTATACGCTTTTCCCGGAATTATAAAATTCCATGACTTTTGGGCTAACATTTACCGGTTACAAAATTTGATGAAGAGTGGATGCTTTCGCACTCAACCTTCATTGTTTCTAATTTAGCAACGAAAATTTAAAGCTAGTATCGCCAGCCTAGTTAGCATAGTTGGTACTCTGCTTTGTAAGCGCTAGGCCGCGGGTTCGATTCCCGCCCGGGGCGGATTTTATCCTGATGGGATAATGTTCGTTCTCGGAACGGCTGGCTTTCTCCTATTCTGTCTTCCTTCTCTCTTCGATTTCGGGACGATAAGACCATAGCAGTTACAGTTCCCTCTGTCAAACCTCACGACTCAAATTCTTCTGTAGAACTGTGATTTCATTAGATTTTTTTCTTTCTTTTTTTCCTCACTACAAAACTAGGTACGAATTAATTCTATGGGGTTTTGACAAACCTCACCTCGCCAATGAAAGGTTAAATACGATTTCATTGAAAGAACTGTATGAATATCAATGAATGGATCAAAGAACTGTATTGATTTGAAGCAAAGTGAGGTGGCATTTGGGTATCGTTCCGCGGGTTCCGCCTGTTAACATAGTAATCAACATCGGATTGTTGATACAATGTCATTCTCTACTGATTCATTCGTACATAATATTTGTATTGTACGACTATACCTACCTACATTTGTATTAGAACTGATTGATTCGTATCTACAATCAATTGAACTAGGGCTCTGAATTGGAAGGTATCCCCGTTCTGATTTGTAAATCTATTCAGGGCACTGTTCTTCAATCGGAAAGTATACCCGTTTTTCGATCGGTCCGTTTGCCCTAACCCTGTGTCAGTGTGTCTACAAGTCTGTTAGTCAATAGTCGTGATAACTTCTGAATCTGTGATATCTCTCGAACGGTTAGTCCTATCTTGATGGAATTTCGCACTTACATTTTCAGCATAGAAAATTTGTGTGAACGACATCTTTTAACACCAATGTACAGAGTTAAAGCGCCTAATGGAGGGGGAAATGGATATTGTAGGCCCGATTAGACCTTTCTCAAAGGCAATACTTGACCTCAGGAAAGCTTACTGGGTAAGTGTACTCATAGTGAGATGCCTTAACGGGAAATTCAATACAGTGCATCATGCTGGAACTAGAAACTGGAATGTACGAGATTGATGCATGAGTCACAACTCATAGAAATAGAAATGTACCTACTTACGTCAATGTCGTCATCTGATTAGATTTTCAACACTCGCTTTAACTAACACTCGTAATCTCGTATTTATGAACAAGAATGATCGTTCTTAGATCAGTCTCAAGTCAAAATTGACCAATCAAATGCCTTGAGACTATGCTTAGCACGAACTTAAGAGCCAGCATTTTGTTCATAAATATGGGTGTAAGAGAGATTCAAAAACTGATACAAGCAGACAGTTGTGACGGATATATTAATTTAGACAGACAAGATAAAGGCGGGAGAAATAGAAGAATTGATAGAAAGAGATCATGTGTGAAAAATGAAAGATAGCAAGAAGAACAGGAAGAAGAAGAAGAAGAAGAAGAAGAAGAAGAAGAAGAAGAAGAAGAAGAAGAAGAAGAAGACCAAAGAAAAGGAGATGAACAAGGAGGAGGAGGAGAACAGGAGATGAACGAGAAGGGAAGGAAGATGAGGAAAAGAAAAAGGAGAAGAAGAAGAAGAAGAGGAGCAAGCAAGAAAGAAAGAAGAAGATGAAGGAAGAAGAAAAAGAAGAAGGAGAATGACAAAGAAGAAGAAAATAGCCTGGAAAAAGATTTTGCGAAAAAAAAAGCTCAGACGCAGCGATTGATACCAAGATTGTATTCCTGATGAATATCCTTGCAGATAAGAAAAACAACTGGAAAAAAGGTAAGACTAGTGAAAAGGAGAAAGAGGAACAGAGAAGAGAAGAGAAGAGAAGAGAAGAGAGAGAGAGAGAGAGAGAAAGGGAGGGAGGGAGAGAGAGAAAAAAAGATTAGTTGTGTTGTGTTGTATTGAAAAGCGTCAGAATTTTTGCTGATTGTTGAAATTCTTATGTTATGCCAAGCAAAAAAAAAAAAAAAAAAAGAAAGAGGAAGATTAAATATTGTAAAGAAGACGGGAAAGAACAAACAAGAGGGAAAGAGACGGAGAGAAGAAAAGGGAAAAAATATAAGGTAAAAGGGTAAAAATAATAATAATGATAGAAATAATAATAATAATATTTTAGGGATTCCAGAAGGGAAGAAGTATTTATTTTCCCTGGCGGTTGATATTGTTCACAAGGTGTGTTGAAGACATCTCTCTCCCTTTCTCCAAAATTTCTCTCCCATCCAACCCTTTCTTCTTCTCTCTCTTTCCCTTCCTACCACCTTTCTCACTCTCCCCATTCCCATTCCACCCTTTCTCTCTCTCTCTTCCTTTCCTCCTCTCTCGTTTCCTTTCACTCTTGTCCCTTGCTCCCATTCTCTCTCTATTTATCTCCACTACATTTTTTTTTCCTTCCTTTGACTGCAACATTTTCGTACAATTTCATTCAATTTAATTTCATCCTTCTCTCAGTAGAACACAATCCCACGGTTTTTTTATCTTCTTACCCAAACGATTCTTAACTCGCATAAAAAAGGTTCAGTAAAGAGTATCAGAAGAGAGGGAGGAGAGAGGGAGGAGGGAGAAGAGGGAGAGAGAAGAGAGAAGAGGGAGAGGAGAACGAGAGAGGGAGAGGGAGAGAGAGAGGGAGAGGAGAGAGAGAGGGAGAGAGAAGAGAGGGAGAGGAGAGGAGAGAAGAGAGAGAGAGAGAGAGAGAGAGAGGGAGAGGGAGAGAGAGAGGGAGAGGGAGAGAGAGAGGGAGGGAGAGAGAGAAAGAGGGAAAAATAAATTACAGGAAGGGAGCGAGAGAGTGGGAGAAGAGAAAGTAAGGGAGTGGGGAAAAAGAGAGAAAAGAGGGAGAGAAGAGAAAGAAAGAGAGAGAAAAACAAATATTCCTGTAAATTATCACACGGATTGATTAAAAATGGAGTGGGAATTAATGGGTGTTGGTGGGATTGTTGGATGTTTGTGCAACGTAAATAATTTACCCACTAAAAAAATCCCAAGGTGTGATTAGTGGAGTGTAAAATACAAAATGTAAATCCAACTACCCATGAGTTTTTTTATACCCATGAGTTTTTTTACTTTCTATTACTACAGTATAGCGGAGCTATACTAGTAATGAAAGTATTGCAATCGGTCCAAATTTTCAAAATCGGTTTTGTGAGCAAAAAGTTGAGATAGACTGAAGTTTTAATAAAGGGAACTGTAACTTTTTTAAGAGGTTTGACGGGGGGAACTTTAACTTCTATTTTTTGTGAGCAAAAAGTTGAGATAGACTGAAGTTTTAATAAAGGGAACTGTAACTTTTTTAAGAGGTTTGACGGGGGGAACTTTAACTTCTATGGTCTTATCGTCCCGAAATCGAAGAGAGAAGGAAGACAGGATAGGAGAAAGCCGAGAACGAACATTATCCCATCAGGATAAAATCCGCCCCTGGCGGGAATCGAACCCGCGGCCTAGCGGTTACAAGGCAGACGCGCTACCAACTAAGCTAACTAGGCTGGCTTTTCAAGTTTTGATATTGATAAAGGGAACTGTAACGAAGGAAGTCTTGTCGTCCCGAAATCGAAGAGAGGAGGATAGAATGGGAGAAAGCCAGAACGAAGTTTATCTCTTTAGGATGAAGTCTGCCCAGGACGGGAATCGAACCCGCGACGTTCTCAATTCTTGTCGTTCCGAAATCAAATAGAGGAGGACATCAGCTGTTCCGAGAAAGAACCTTATCTGGCTAGGATAAAGTCTGCCCCAGGCGAGATTCGAACCCGCGACCTAGCGGCTTGCAAGGTAGACGTGTCACCTTTCAAGCTAACTAGGCTGGCTGTGCCCGAATTTCGTGTACTCGACTGTACAGATTTTTACCTATTTTAATTCCCATTATTTATGTATTTATTTTTTCTCTCTCCAGTTGTCTAGTACATAACAGTTAGTAGATAGGTACTCCAATCTACAATATTTAGACTCCAATATCCAATACATGGACTCCAATACATATTTATACCGAACAATATGTACTCCAACATCATTGGTGAACTTGGCACATATAGGGGGTAAGAGGTGAACATAACAGTTAGTAGATAGGTACTCCAATCTACAATATTTAGACTCCAATATCCAATATATGGACTCCAATACATATTTATACCGAACAATATGTACTCCAACATCATGTCCAATATATGGACTCCAATACATATTTATACCGAACAATATGTACTCCAACATCATATCCAATATATGGACTCCAATGGGGTAAGAGGTGAACATAACAGTTAGTAGATAGGTACTCCAATCTACAATATTTAGACTCCAATATCCAATATATGGACTCCAATACATATTTATACCGAACAATATGTACTCCAACATCATTGGTGAACTTGGCACATATAGGGGGTAAGAGGTGAACATAACAGTTAGTAGATAGGTACTCCAATCTACAATATTTAGACTCCAATATCCAATATATGGACTCCAATACATATTTATACCGAACAATATGTACTCCAACATCATTGGTGAACTTGGCACATATAGGGGGTAAGAGGTGAACATAACAGTTAGTAGATAGGTACTCCAATCTACAATATTTAGACTCCAATATCCAATATATGGACTCCAATACATATTTATACCGAACAATATGTACTCCAACATCATTGGTGAACTTGGCACATATAGGGGGTAAGAGGTGAACATAACAGTTAGTAGATAGGTACTCCAATCTACAATATTTAGACTCCAATATCCAATATATGGACTCCAATACATATTTATACCGAACAATATGTACTCCAACATCATTGGTGAACTTGGCACATATAGGGGGTAAGAGGTGAACATAACAGTTAGTAGATAGGTACTCCAATCTACAATATTTAGACTCCAATATCCAATATATGGACTCCAATACATATTTATACCGAACAATATGTACTCCAACATCATTGGTGAACTTGGCACATATAGGGGGTAAGAGGTGAACATAACAGTTAGTAGATAGGTACTCCAATCTACAATATTTAGACTCCAATATCCAATATATGGACTCCAATACATATTTATACCGAACAATATGTACTCCAACATCATTGGTGAACTTGGCACATATAGGGGGTAAGAGGTGAACATAACAGTTAGTAGATAGGTACTCCAATCTACAATATTTAGACTCCAATATCCAATATATGGACTCCAATACATATTTATACCGAACAATATGTACTCCAACATCATTGGTGAACTTGGCACATATAGGGGGTAAGAGGTGAACATAACAGTTAGTAGATAGGTACTAGGGGCTTCCAGAGGGGAGGGGGTCATCAGGCCTAGGTTCATCAAGGGGGCCTGAAACCATTTCTGTAGCAAGGGAAATTTCAGGCTGTTTAAGGTCCCCCAGTCAGCCTAGTTAGCTTAGTTGGTAGTGCGTCTGCCTTGTAAGCGCTAGGCCGCGGGTTCGATTCCCGCCCGGGGCGGATTTTATCCTGATGGGATAATGTTCGTTCTCGGAACGGCTGGCTTTCTCCTATTCTGTCTTCCTTCTCTCTTCGATTTCGGGACGATAAGACCATAGCAGTTACAGTTCCCTCTGTCAAACCTCATAAAAAAAAAGCTAGTATCCTCCCTGTTTATATATATTGATAATAGACTCACTAGGCGAAGGCGAGGGTTAACGCCACAGGCTTTCGCTAACACCTAGCCCTTAGAGCTTCATTATTATATGGTTAAGTTCTCAAATAAATAAGGAATAAAATTCCACGTCTCGGCTGGGATCGAACCCACGCCCTCCAGGCGAGTGTTTTGAGCACTATGCCACCGAGGCAGGTCAGTTCCCCAGCCGGACTAAGCTGGTCAACTCATTAGGAGATTAGGACCCGTGAGTAGAGGGCCTCAATAAATGCACATGGCATGTTTATTAGCAGGATAAGAGCTTAATATCAATGAACATGAGGTACAAACAGTTAATGCTAGAGTACCATGACTAGTTTACTATCAATATAACCCAATGGTTAATGATTCCTGTGGAATTATACAGGATCGCTCATAGATTAACCGCCCACCCTCCCCACCAGCGGCTAACTAAAACAATTAGGGGGTTTTCATTTAAGGTTTTACAGTGAGTCCCCCTGGGGCCGAGGAAGAGAGAGATAGACAAAAGGTAGGTAGGTGTCAGGCGACCTGTTAGGTCTACCTGATATGTGTATGGGTTCGCCCGAAAGTCGGCGACTACTTCTGAAATTGGGAGTTCAGAAGAGAAAACACTCCCCCAAATTTCAGAATTTCGCCTCAAGTTTCGTAGAAGCTTAACCCATCATTTAGGGCTGTTTGCCCCTGCACTCAAACCTCAGATTGGGCTCTTGTGTAGAGAGTTAAGCAAAGAAGTTCCAAAGGAAAAAGGTGGGTTCAAGAACTTTCCGAACACCCTGTATAGCCGGCCAGGGCGTTGTAGAAGGATGTGAGGAGTGTTTGCCAAATCCATGACGCTGGGATTTTTTTTTTTACCTCGTGTCCATAATGTTAGCATAATCAACAGAGGGCTAGCTCAGCAATATTATAAATTTACAAGCTAGTTCATCCCGAGGCATGGCCAAACTTGTAGAAAAGGCATGGCTAGGCTGACCATACGTCCCGCTTTCGGCGGGACAGTCCCGCTTTGGAGCCTCTGGTCCCGCTGTCCCGAGAAATCCTCTGGGCATCTCTCTCCCTTTCTCCAAAATTCTCTCTCCCTCCAACCCTTTCTTTCTCTCTCTTTCCCTTCCCCCCACCTTTCTCACTCTCCCCATTCCCATTCCCCCCTTTCTCTCTCTCTCTTCCTTTCCTCCTCTCTCTCTTCCTTTCACTCTCTCCCTTGCTCCCCATTCTCTCTCTCTTTTTCTCCACAACATTTTTTTCTCCTTCTTACCAACATTTTCGTACAAATTTTCATTCAATTTAATTTCATCTTCTCCTCAGAGAATATTCCCACGGTTTTTTTACTTCTTACCCAAACGATTCTAACTCGCATAAAAAAGTTCAGTG